>NC_089814.1:1749830-2049830 GCF_029633855.1 Hoplias malabaricus
TCTGTGAGGAGTGTGGTGTGTTCTCCCTGTGTCTGTGTGGGTTTCCTCCGGGTGACTGTTTGTGAGGAGTGTGGTGTGTTCTCTCTGTGTCTTTGTGGGTTTCCTCCGGGTGACTGTCTGTGAGGAGTGTGGTGTGTTCTCCCTGTGTCTGCGTGGGTTTCCTCCGGGTGACTGTCTGTGAGGAGTGTGGTGTGTTCTCCCTGTGTCTGTGTGGGTTTCCTCCGGGTGACTGTCTGTGAGGAGTGTGGTGTGTTCTCCCTGTGTCTGTGTGGGTTTCCTCCGGGTGACTATCTGTGAGGAGTGTGGTGTGTTCTCTCTGTGTCTGTGTGGGTTTCCTCCGAGTGCTCCGGTTTCCTCCCACGACCCAAAAGCACACGTTGGTAGGTGGATTGGAAACTTAGCCGTAGGTGTGTGTGTGTGAGTGAATGTGTGTGTGTTGCCCTGTGAAGGACTGGCATTTCAAATGCATTTTCAAATGTAGAAGTAACTTGTCTAACTTTACTGCTCTGAGGTAAGTGCTATCTTTAATTCTGTGGTATATATATATATCCAGTTAATCTGAGGTAATGTAAATGTTAGCGATACTGATCTGAGTTCAGTGTAGAGGCTAAGCTAACTTTACTGCTTTACTGTTCATTAATGTTTAATAAAAACTAAGTTTAATAAAAATAATACTTTTGGGTGAAGGAGGAAAAGGAAAACTGTTTGTGTTGTTTGATGTTTGTTAATGTTTAGTTGTTTCTTTATGTTTGTTTATACAGAGTGACAGGTGGAGAATTATTTGAAGACATTGTTGCCAGGGAATATTACAGTGAAGCAGATGCCAGGTAAACACACAAACACACACACACACACACACAAAGGTAACTCACCCTACAACACATAGTTGATAATGTCAGCAACATCTTTGTGGATGTGTGTAAAACTGTAGTTGTGATCTAAGAGTCTTGTTTACTTTGTGCACAAATTATTTGTTTAAAGGGGGCTATGAATCCTCTTTTTTTAGGAAGAGTTTTTCAGGAATTGCACATTTATAATTTGAATTCACTCTATCAAGGCTTTTGTAGAATTTTGTATTCATGATCAATTCTAAAATGCATTGCGTTATTCAGAATACAGACCAAATAAAACCTGGCATAAATTTGATTGCATTTTATAAACTGTTTTAATTAAATGCAAAACAACAGTCCATCCATTCATTATCTGTAACCCTTATCCAGTTCAGGGTCGCGGGGTGTCCAGAGCCTACCTGGAATCATTGGGCACAAGGCGGGAATACACCCTGGAGGGGGCGCCAGTCCTTCACAGGGCGACACACTCATTCACTCACACACTCACACCTACGGACAATTTTGAGTCCAAAACAACAGTATTTACCTTAATAACATAAATGTTTATGCATTGTAATAAGACTGTAAACATTTTACGACACAATAACAAGGTTCTGATTTTACTGAACACGTTATAATATATTACATTATGACATAGGGCCCTGTTAATAGCGCCTTATAATCAGCTACATGACTGATAGGAAGAGTTGTGGTTTGATTTATAGTAGCGATAACACGTGAGAGTATAAAGTGAAGTGATTTAAAGATTTGAAAATCTGTTTAATGTCCAGTGACTGAGAGTTAGTCACTGTGTGTTTACATTCAGGAAATAAGGATCTGGATTTAAAGCCTGTGATTATTAGGCTTTAAATGAAGGGTTTAAAATGAACTGATGAAAACTGAGGTTGCAACCCCTAGCGTGTAGCGACAGACTAATCACCCAGTGCTTGTGGCTAATTATATCCACAGCCACAAACAGCACCACTGTCCGGATTAATAACGTCAAACTGCGGAGACACAGCAGGTCTGATATTACACTTACACAGTTGAACAACTTTCCTTTTGACATTTACAGAGTGCTGCACAGTCTTCAGACTTCCTTATTTCCATTTTATTCATTTTATTTATTGAATTTCATTTTTTTAAACCATACGTTACTGATTTTTCAAAGAAATATTTTAAGAAAAAAAATATAATCCACCTGCAGACAAAAATCAAAGAGAAATAATTAAGAAGATAGGATTTCAAATCCTGATAAAAAAACAAAAAACAAAAAACAATGTGGATCTTGTAACAGCCGCAGGTCCCTCACTCTTTATTGTTGTCAGCGATCCCTTTTCTGGCCACTAGAGGTCCACCTCCCTTGAATTTTAACAATGCCACCGACCAAAATTACTGCCACCTGGTCCTCATGTTCTCTCTAATCAGCTGCTAATTAAGCCTCTCTTGGCGAAGTATTGCTATTACATTTGTGTCTGCCTCACCAAGCCTTTTTCATCTCTTGCTCTCATTGGTTGTTCTTAGGACCCTTTTGCCTGTCTTTTGCTCTTGCCCTTTTTGATTCTTTTGCCCTGGTTTTCAGGCTGCCTTTTGGTTTTGGAACTTTGGACACATTGATTTTCCTTGCTTCAATAAAATGTTATTGACTTGCACTTGAATCCCTCTCAAGTCCCTCAAGCCTCACTGTTACAGTTGTGTCCTTTATTCTGACCCCCTTCCTTTACCAGAGACTTGCTTTTGGCTGTTTTTGTCTTTTCTGCTTTGAGTTAATCCCAAGCACATTGAGTGATATAGAGGTGTGGGCTCCGGGGCGGTCAGTCTGAAGACCAGCAGCCACTGTTTTCTTCGTTTGTGTCTATTTCATTTCCTCAGTGCAGGTTTCTATTCACCAGTTCCACATCTTTTCAGACCCACAGTGCTGAGCCGTTTTTCTCCTTGTGGAAGCTGTGGTTGTGGTCAGATCTGGAGTTAGAGATGCTCTCCTCCCTCTCAGAGATGCAAGTTCTTGGGGCTGTGTGTCTAAAGGGGCACTGTAAAGTAGAGGCTAGTAGTTGCGCAGCTGTTAGGAGGGGCATTTTTTTCTCAGAAGCCCTCATAAATATCATGAAAACACGCTTAAGATTTACACTTACAATATAACCGAACATTTACCATATTTCGTAATGCAGTGGTGTGTGTCTGTGTGTCTGTGTGTGTGTGTGTGTGTGTGTGTGCGCATGTGTTTAGTCACTGTATTCAGCAGATTCTGGAGGCGGTGCTTCACTGTCATCAAATGGGTGTGGTTCACAGAGACTTAAAGGTATGGCAACATAAATATTATTATTATTATTAATATTAATAATAACAATAATAATAATAATATAATAATAATAATATTTAATGATAATATTTAAATACATATACAATAAGGCAGTGTCTCTGAGTGTTTTACACACACACAACAGTAATATGATGATTATGGGACTCAGATCAAAGCTGATAAATGAGAAACATCATGTAGAGGACGTAGACGTGAACTGAATGGGACAAAGCAGAGTCTGATGTGTTGATGGTTCTGTCTGTGGTTCTGTGTTCATGGTTCTGTCTGTGGTTCTGCTTCTGCAGCCTGAGAACCTGCTGCTGGCTTCAAAGTCGAAGGGGGCTGCAGTGAAGCTGGCAGACTTTGGGCTGGCCATTGAAGTGGAAGGAGAGCAGCAGGCCTGGTTTGGTGAGACTTTTCATTGTTTCAGTGAATGTATAAAGGACAAGCGCCAAACCAGAACAGACCCATAGCACTGAAATACACATCAACGCTGCTGTAAAACCGCCTTGTCTCTCAGAATTTGTGATGATACAAGAAACTAGTTTTCCTGGCAAATTTAGGGGGTCTCTGTCAGATTTAAAAGGTTTAATGCACCTTTACACACAGTTTAATACATGTTTACACACACAATACACAGTTTAATACACCTTTACACACACTACACACAGTTTAATACACCTTTACAAGCACTACACACAGTTTAATACACCTTTACACACACTACACACAGTTTACTTCACCTTTACAAACACTACACACAGTTTAATACACCTTTACACACACAATGCACAGTTTAATACATCTTTACACACACTACACACAGTTTCATACACTTTTATACTCACTACACACAGTTTAATACACCTTTACACACACTATACACAGTTTAATTCACCTTTACACACACTACACACAGTTTAATACACCTTTACACACACCACACACAGTTTAATACAACTTTACAAACACTACACACAGTTTAATACACCTTTACACACACAATGCACAGTTTAATACATCTTTACACACACTACACACAGTTTACTTCACCTTTACAAACACTACACCCAGTTTAATACACCTTTACACACACTACACACAGTTTAATACACCTTTACACACAATGCACAGTTTAATACATCTTTACACACACTACACAGTTTAATACACTTTTATACTCACTACACACAGTTTAATACACCTTTACACACACTACACACAGTTTAATACATCTTTACACACACAATGCACAGTCTAATACATCTTTACACACACTACACAGCTTAATACACTTTTATACTCACTACACACAGTTTAATACACCTTTACACACACTACACACAGTTTAATACATCTTTACACACACAATGCACAGTTTAATACATCTTTACACACACTACACAGCTTAATACACTTTTATACTCACTACACACAGTTTAATACACCTTTACACACACTACACACAGTTTAATACACCTTTACACACACTATACACAGTTTAATACACCTTTACACACACTATACACAGCTTAATACACTTTTACATGTACTCCATGCACTTTAATACATCTTTACACACACTACACACAGTTTAATACACCTTTACACACACTACACACAGTTTAATGCACTTTTATACACTACACACAGTTTAATAAACTTTTATACACACTACACACTGTTTAATGCACGTTTACACACACTACACACAGTTAAATACACCTTTACACACACTACACACAGTTTAAAACACCTTTACATACACTACACACAGTTTAAAACACGTTTACACATACTACACACTATTTACTTTACCTTTACACACACTACACACAGTTTAATTTACCTTTCACACACTACACACAGTTCAAGACACTTTTACACACACTTCACACAGTTTAATGTGCCACAATTTAATATGAATTTACACAAACTACACACAGTTTAATATGCTCTTACACAAACTGCACACAGTTCAATGTGCCTTTACACACACTAATCACAGTTTAATACACTTTTACATACACTCCATGCACTTTAATACATCTTTACACACACTACACACAGTTTAATACACCTTTACACACACTATACACAGTTTAATTCACCTTTACACACACTACACACAGTTTACTTCACCTTTACAAACACTACACACAGTTTAATACACCTTTACACACAATGCACAGTTTAATACATCTTTACACACACTACACAGTTTAATACACTTTTATACTCACTACACACAGTTTAATACACCTTTACACACACTACACACAGTTTAATACATCTTTACACACACAATGCACAGTCTAATACATCTTTACACACACTACACAGCTTAATACACTTTTATACTCACTACACACAGTTTAATACACCTTTACACACACTACACACAGTTTAATACATCTTTACACACACAATGCACAGTTTAATACATCTTTACACACACTACACAGCTTAATACACTTTTATACTCACTACACACAGTTTAATACACCTTTACACACACTACACACAGTTTAAAACACCTTTACACACACTACACACAGTTTAATACACCTTTACACACACTACACACAGTTTAATACACCTTTACACACACTATACACAGTTTAATTCACCTTTACACACACTACACACAGTTTAATACACCTTTACACACACTACACACAGTTTAATACACCTTTACACACACTATACACAGTTTAATACACCTTTACACACACTATACACAGCTTAATACACTTTTACATGTACTCCATGCACTTTAATACATCTTTACACACACTACACACAGTTTAATACACCTTTACACACACTACACACAGTTTAATGCACTTTTATACACTACACACAGTTTAATAAACTTTTATACACACTACACACTGTTTAATGCACGTTTACACACACTACACACAGTTAAATACACCTTTACACACACTACACACAGTTTAAAACACCTTTACATACACTACACACAGTTTAAAACACGTTTACACATACTACACACTATTTACTTTACCTTTACACACACTACACACAGTTTAATTTACCTTTCACACACTACACACAGTTCAAGACACTTTTACACACACTTCACACAGTTTAATGTGCCACAATTTAATATGAATTTACACAAACTACACACAGTTTAATATGCTCTTACACAAACTGCACACAGTTCAATGTGCCTTTACACACACTAATCACAGTTTAATACACTTTTACATACACTCCATGCACTTTAATACATCTTTACACACACTACACACAGTTTAATACACCTTTACACGGAGTACACAAAGTTTAATGCACTTTTATACACACTACATACAGTTTAATACACTTTTATACACACTACACACTGTTTAATGCATTTTTACACACACTACACACAGTTTAATACACCTTTACACACACTACACACAGTTTAATACACCCTTTCACACACTACACACGGTTTAATATGCTTTTATACACACTACACACAGTTTAATTCTCCTTTACACACACTACACACAGTTTAAAACACCTTTACACACAGTTTACTTCACCTTTACACACACTGCACACAGTTTAATTTACCTTTCACACACTACACACAGTTCAAGACACTTTTACACACACTTCACACAGTTTAATGTGCCACAATTTAATATGACTTTACACAAACTACACACAGTTTAATATGCTCTTACACAAACTAAACACAGTTCAATGTGCCTTTACACACACTAATCACAGTTTAATACACTTTTACATACACTCCATGCACTTTAATACTTCTTTACACACACTACACACAGTTTAATACACCTTTACCCACACTAAATAGTGTTTAATGCACTTTCACACACAATACACACAGTTTAATACGCTTTTATACACACTACACACAGTTTAATACACATCTACACACACTACACACAGTTTAATACACTTGTATACACACTACACAAAGTTTAATACACCTTACACACACTACACACTGTTTAATACACCTTTACACACACTACACACTGTTTAATGCACTTTCACACACAATGCACACTGTTTAATGCACTTTCACACACAATACACACAGTTTAATATGCTTTTATACACACTACACACAGTTTAATACACCTCTACACACACTACACACAGTTTAATACACCTTTACACACACTACACACTGTTTAATTTACCTTTCACACACAATACACACTGTTTAATGCACTTTCACACACAATACACACTGTTTAATGCACTTTCACACACAATACACACAGTTTAATACGCTTTTATACACACTACACACAGTTTAATACACCTCTACACACAGTTTAATACACCTTTACACACACTACACACTGTTTAATTTACCTTTCACACACAATACACACTGTTTAATGCACTTTCACACACAATACACACAGTTTAATACGCTTTTATACACACTACACACAGTTTAATACACATCTACACACACTACACACAGTTTAATACACTTGTATACACACTACACAAAGTTTAATACACCTTACACACACTACACACTGTTTAATACACCTTTACACACACTACACACTGTTTAATGCACTTTCACACACAATGCACACTGTTTAATGCACTTTCACACACAATACACACAGTTTAATATGCTTTTATACACACTACACACAGTTTAATACACCTCTACACACACTACACACAGTTTAATACACCTTTACACACACTACACACTGTTTAATTTACCTTTCACACACAATACACACTGTTTAATGCACTTTCACACACAATACACACTGTTTAATGCACTTTCACACACAATACACACAGTTTAATACGCTTTTATACACACTACACACAGTTTAATACACCTCTACACACAGTTTAATACACCTTTACACACACTACACACTGTTTAATTTACCTTTCACACACAATACACACTGTTTAATGCACTTTCACACACAATACACACAGTTTAATACGCTTTTATACACACTACACACAGTTTAATACACTTGTATACACACTACACAGTTTAATACACCTTTACACACACTACACACAGTTTAATACACCTTTACACACACTATGCACAGTTTAATACACCTTTACACACACTATACACAGTTTAATACACTTTTACATGTACTCCATGCACTTTAATATATCTTTACACACACTACACACAGTTTAATACACCTTTACACACACTATACACAGTTTAATACACTTTTACATGTACTCCATGCACTTTAATATATCTTTACACACACTACACACAGTTTAATACACCGTTACACACACTACACACGGTTTAATACACTTTTATACACACTACACACAGTTTAATATACTTTTATACACACTACACACTTTTTAATACACCTCTACACACACTACACACTGTTTAATGCACGCTTACACACACTACACATAGTTTAATACACCTTTACACACACTACACACAGTTTAATTTAGCTTTCACACACTACACACAGTTTAAGACACTTTTACACACACTTCACACAGTTTAATGTGCCACAATTTAATATGACTTTACACAAACTACAACCAGTTTAATATGCTCTTACACAAACTGCACACAGTTCAATGTGCTCTTACTCACATTGCATAGATTAATATGCCTTTACACACACTATACACCCCAGTAAACAAGGAACGTAACTGGACGTTCAAAATAGGTCTAAAAGTAGTCTGTCCGTCAAGGACATATTTTAAACATCAATGGATGTCCAAAATCCATCTTAATAAGTTAGTTAAGTGGTGACCAATCGATAACGTCAGTGGACGTCCAAAATGGGTTTTATACAAGTAATTTATGTCGAGATCAATTAATAACGTCAATGGACGTCCAAAATACGTCTAATAGTCGTCTTTTCAATGTCTGTGTTTGGACGTCTTTTCAACTTTCATTTTCAACCTTAAGAGAACGTTGTTTAGACAGCAGTCATTATGTTATTTCAACGATGAATCAACGGCTAAATGTTTACTGGGACAGTTTAATTTGCCTTTATACACACAATTTAATTCTCCTTTACACACAATCCACGCAGATTAATATGCCCTTACAGACACTGTACATGGTTTAATACAACTTTACACACACTAAACACAGTTTCATTTGCCTTTACAGAGACTTCATACAGTTCAGTACACCTTTACACACAGTACACACAGTTTAATACGACTTTACAAATGCTATGCACAGTTTATTACAAATTTAAGCACTCTACATGCAGATTCATAAACCTTCACACAACCCCCTAATGATTTAATGTGGAGCCAATCAGCAGCTCCATTTGTCACTCAGTCCCTGGTTTCCCAAGGTGGATCCAGGTTCTCTGACATTGTATTTGTGGTTCTATGTCCTGCTGGAATTATCAATGTTCTCAGATGTAATGTCTGTGGTTCTAGGTTTTGCTGGCACTCCTGGTTATCTTTCTCCTGAAGTGTTACGGAAGGACCCATATGGAAAAGCTGTGGATCTCTGGGCATGTGGTGAGTCTGTGTTTTAAGGGTTTAATGAAATAATACACTTTCAGACTCCCTGATCAAACTTCCTGTAAATCCTGTGTTTATAAAACTGTTAACATTATTCAGCACTGTGTTGTTGTTAAAAGCTAATTATCATCTGATTAATAAATGGGAGGGGTTTAATTATCACTTTACTAATAAATAGGATGATCTTAATTCTCACCTAATTAATACATGGGAGGAGTTTGATTATTTAGTAATAAATGGGAGAGGTGATAATGTTTTTGTAAAGCACTTTATAAATCTGATATTGTCATAAAGTGTGGGTTTTTATTGAATTTTTCTATATGTGGTATATTAAAATTTTAGGCCATGTGTTCTAGGCCAAGAGTTCTGGACTGTGAGTTCCAGGCTGTGAGTTCTAGGTCATAAGTTCTAGGCAGTGAGCTCACGGTTGAGAGTTCTAGGTGAGCTGGTGTTCCAAGATGCAGTGCTGACTCTGAGGAAATGGAGTAAAGTTACTTTATGTAGTTTAATGCTGTTGTGGTTACTGTGGAAGAGACACAGGACGCCTTCTTTGGGGTGTAGTTCTCCGCAGGTTCCTCAGAGTGCTCCGTACTCCTCCGTTTTTCTCATCTCTGAGAGCGTCTGAGCGGTTCTTTCATCCTGTCTTACACAACTCTTTATGGACTCAAAGGCTTCATTAAAGACAGACTGAGGAATAAGCGAAAACACTCAGGGTTAATGGGTTTGGTTTATAGAATAAAAGTCTCATCTCTTCAGAAAATATGCAAAGACATAAACATCTAATGTTTTAGTTTATACTTCCGGCCAGTTTATCAGAAACACTTCTGTGTTTGTTGTTTGTTTGAGTGGGTGGATGAATGTTGATTATTCATTTCTCTCTCTCTCTCTCTCTCTCTCTCTCTCTCTCTCTCTCTCTCTCTCTCTCTCTCCCCTTTTCTACTCTTCTCCAGGAGTTATTCTCTACATCCTGCTGGTGGGATACCCTCCATTCTGGGACGAGGATCAGCACAGACTCTATCAGCAGATCAAAGCTGGAGCCTATGATGTTAGTTCTGTCTGCGATTTGTTCATTTCCTGCACAGCATTTTTAAAAGATTTATTACTTATAACTGATAACATTGAGCTGAATTTAATATAATGTGGGATTTGTTTGTCTCCTGATTTTTTTCTTGAATCACTCTGTAGATCTATTATACCATAGCAGCATCTTAAAAATACCATAGCAACAAAATAGAAGACCATGGCAATTGCCTGTCAACCAAGTGTTATCACATAGCAACTGCATAGCAACACTCTTGCAATCACCACTAACATCCTAGCAACCAGTTAGCAATAACTTAGCAACCACATGGGACCACCTGAGCCTTATAGCAACCACATTCAAAGCCCTAGTGACCACCCGAGATTCCTCCATTTTCAGGAAAGCCCAAGTTTGTTCTGAAGTATAAATGCCTCTGTCTCTGCAGTTCCCATCTCCAGAGTGGGACACGGTGACCCCCGAAGCTAAGGACCTCATCAACAAGATGCTGACCATCAACCCGGCCAAACGCATTACTGCCTCAGAGGCCCTCAAACACCCCTGGATCTCAGTGAGTAAAACCCACATACAGCCCCCAAACATCTGCATTTCAGTGAGTAAAAAACAACACAAAGCTCTCAAACACCTGGATCTGTGAGTAAAAAAACTACACATATCTCCCAAATATCTAGATTTGTGAGTAAAAAAACTACACATAGCTCCCAAACATCTGGATTTCAGTGAGTAAAAAACAACACATAGCTCCCAAACATCTGGATTTCAGTGAGTAAAAACAACACATAGCTCCCAAACATCTGGATTTCAGTGAGTAAAAAACAACACATAGCTCCCAAACACCTGGATCTGTGAGTAAAAAAACTACACATAGCTCCCAAACATCTGGATTTCAGTGAGTAAAAACAACACATAGCTCCCAAACATCTGGATTTCAATGGGTAAAAAACAACACATAGCTCCCAAACACCTGGATCTGTGAGTAAAAAAACTACACATAGCTCCCAAACATCTGGATTTCAGTGAGTAAAAACAACACATAGCTCCCAAACATCTGGATTTCAATGAGTAAAAAACAACACATAGCTCCCAAACATCTGGATATGTGAGTAAAAAAATTACACATAGCTCTCAAATATCTGGATCTCATTGAGTATAAAACTACACATAGCTCCGAAACACCTGGATCTCAGTTAGTAAAAACTACACACAGCCGTCAAACATCTGGATCTCAGTGAGTAAAAACTACACATAGCTCCCAAACACCTGGATCTCGGTTAGTAAAAACTACACACAGCCTCCAAACATCTGGATCAGGATTACCAAAGTAATTTTGTTGCTATTGTGACTGTCATTATAGTTGTTGTTGTTATTGTTGTTATGATGGTTGTTGATTTTGTAGTTGTTGTTGTGATAGTTGTGGTTGTAATTTTGATGATTATTATTGTTGTGGTCATTGTTATTTTCATTGTGGTTCTTGTGATTGTTGTTATTGTGATTGTTGTTGTCACTGTGATTTTTTTGTGATTTTTGTTACCGTTGTTGTTATTGTTGTTGGTATGATTATTTCTGAGTCTGTTCTGTGTTGTTTCTGTTTCTCAGCATCGCTCCACTGTGGCATCCTGTATGCACCGACAGGAGACAGTTGAGTGTTTGAAGAAGTTTAATGCAAGGAGGAAGCTGAAGGTGAGTCAATCTTAATAGTTAATGTTAAGAGTCCAGTCCATTTTTAGTCAGAGAGTTCCGGTTCTCTGGTATCTGTCCATTTCACTCGGTCAGTTTCAGATTTCATGGTCCTGTCCATTTCAATTAGTCTGTTCCGGATCTCAAGGTCCGGTCTGTTTCAATCGGGCAGTTCTGCATGTCAGGGTGTGATAACCCGGGGGCCATGGGAGACTGAAGTAAGTGTTTCAACTGTGCGAACTCTTCTAGACCTGCTCTGTGTGTGTGTGTGTGTGTGTGTGTGTGTGGGTTGTGTTTTTAGGGAGCAATCCTGACCACAATGCTTGCCACCCGCAATTTCTCAGGTGTGTATCAGTCAATTCAGCTTGTGTTTAGTTAATACCAGTTGTGTTTGTGTATTAATCCCAGTTTAGTTTGTGTTTGTGTATTAATCCCAGTTTAGTTTGTGTTTGTGTATTAATCCCAGTTAATTTGTGTATTAATCCAGGTTTAGTTTTTGATTGTGTATTAATCCAGGTTTAGTTTGTGTATGTGTATTAATCCAGGTTTAGTTTGTGTATTAATCCAGGTTTAGTTTGTGTTTGTGTATTAATCCCAGTTAATTTGTGTTTGTGTATTAATCCAGGTTTAGTTTGTGTATGTGTATTAATCCAGGTTTAGTTTGTGTATGTGTAATAATCCAGGTTTAGTTTGTGTATGTGTATTAATCCAGGTTTAGTTTGTGTTTGTGTATTAATCCAGGTTTAGTTTGTGTTTGTGTATGAATCCCGGTTTAGGTTGTGTATGTGTATTAATCCAGGTTTAGTTTGTGTTTGTGTATTATTTCTGGTTTAGTTTGTGTTTGTGTATTAATCCAGGTTTAGTTTGTGTTTGTGTATTAATCCAGGTTTAGTTTGTGTATGTGTATTAATCCAGGTTTAGTTTGTGTATTAATCCAGGTTTAGTTTGTGTTTGTGTATTAATCCCAGTTAATTTGTGTTTGTGTATTAATCCAGGTTTAGTTTGTGTATGTGTATTAATCCAGGTTTAGTTTGTGTATGTGTAATAATCCAGGTTTAATTTGTGTTTGTGTATGAATTCAGGTTTAGTTTGTGTTTGTGTATTAATCCAGGTTTAGTTTGTGTATGTGTATTAATCCAGGTTTAGTTTGTGTATGTGTATTAATCCAGGATTAGTTTGTGTATGTGTATTAATCCGGGTTTAGTTTGTGTATGTGTATTAATCCAGGTTTAGTTTGTGTTTGTGTATTAATCCAGGTTTAGTTTGTGTATGTGTATTAATCCAGGTTTAGTTTGTGTAATAATCCAAGTTTAATTTGTGTTTGTGTATGAATCCCGGTTTAGTTTGTGTATGTGTATTAATCCAGGTTTAGTTTGTGTATGTGTATTATTTCTGGTTTAGTTTGTGTTTGTGTATTAATCCAGGTTTAGTTTGTGTTTGTGTATTAATCCAGGTTTAGTTTGTGTATTTGTATTAATCCAGGTTTAGTTTGTGAATGTGTATTAATCCAGGTTTAGTTTGTGTATGTGTATTAATCCAGGTTTAGTTTGTGTATGTGTATTAATCCAGGTTTAGTTTGTGTATGTGTATTAATCCAGGTTTAGTTTGTGTATATGTATGAATCCCGGTTTAGTTTGTGTTTGTGTATTAATCCCAGTTAATTTGTGTATTAATCCAGGTTTAGTTTGTGTATGTGTATTAATCCAGGTTTAGTTTGTGTAAGTGTATTAATCCCAGTTAATTTGTGTATGTGTATTAATCCAGGTTTAGTTTGTGTATGTGTATTAATCCAGGTTTAGTTTGTGTATGTGTAATAATCCAGGTTTAGTTTGTGTATGTGTATTAATCCAGGTTTAGTTTGTGTTTGTGTATTAATCCAGGTTTAGTTTGTGTATGTGTAATAATCCAGGTTTAGTTTGTGTATGTGTAATAATCCAGGTTTAGTTTGTGTATGTGTATTAATCCAGGTTTAGTTTGTGTTTGTGTATTAATCCAGGTTTAGTTTGTGTATGTGTATTAATCCAGGTTTAGTTTGTGTTTGTGTATTATTTCTGGTTTAGTTTGTGTTTGTGTATTAATCCAGGTTTAGTTTGTGTATGTGTATTAATCCAGGTTTAGTTTGTGTTTGTGTATTAATCCAGGTTTAGTTTGTGTATTTGTATTAATCCAGGTTTAGTTTGTGAATGTGTATTAATCCAGGTTTAGTTTGTGTATGTGTATTACTCCAGGTTTAGTTTGTGTATGTGTATTAATCCAGGTTTAGTTTGTGTATATGTATGAATCCCGGTTTAGTTTGTGTACGTGTATTAATCCAGGTTTAATTTGTGTTTGTGTATGAATTCAGGTTTAGTTTGTGTTTGTGTATTAATCCAGGTTTAGTTTGTGTATTTGTATTAATCCAGGTTTAGTTTGTGTATGTGTAATAATCCAGTTTTAGATTGTGTATGTGTATCAATCCAGGTTTAGTTTGTGTTTGTGTATTAATCTAGGTTTAGTTTGTGTATGTGTATTAATCCAGGTTTAGTTTGTGTAATAATCCAAGTTTAATTTGTGTTTGTGTATGAATCCTGGTTTAGTTTGTGTATGTGTGTTAATCCAGGTTTAGTTTGTGTTTGTGTATTAATCCAGGTTTAGTTTGTGTATTTGTATTAATCCAGGTTTAGTTTGTGAATGTGTATTAATCTAGGTTTAGTTTGTGTATGTGCATTAATCCAGGTTTAATTTGTGTATATGTATGACTCCCGGTTTAGTTTGTGTTTGTGTATTAATCCCAGTTAATTTGTGTATTAATCCAGGTTTAGTTTGTGTATGTGTATTAATCCAGGTTTAGTTTGTGTTTGTGTATTAATCCAGGTTTAGTTTGTGTTCGTGTATTAATCCAGGTTTAGTTTGTGTATGTGTATTAATCCAGGTTTAGTTTGTGTATGTGTAATAATCCAGGTTTAATTTGTGTTTGTGTATGAATCCCGGTTTAGTTTGTGTATGTGTATTAATCCAGGTTTAGTTTGTGTTTGTGTATTATTTCTGGTTTAGTTTGTGTTTGTGTATTAATCCAGGTTGAGTTTGTGTATGTGTATTAATCCAGGTTTAGTTTGTGTATGTGTATTAATCCAGGTTTAGTTTGTGTTTGTGTATTAATACAGGTTTAGTTTGTGTATGTGTATGAATTCCGGTTTAGTTTGTGTATGTGTATTAATCCAGGTTTAGTTTGTGTATGTGTATGAATTCCAGTTTAGTTTGTGTATGTGTATCAATCCTGGTTTAGTTTGTGTTTGTGTATTAATCTTGGTTTCATTTGTGTATGTGTATTAATCCAGGTTTAGTTTGTGTATGTGTATTAATCCAGGTTTAGTTTGTGTACGTGTATTAATCCAAGTTTAGTTTGTGTACGTGTATTAATCCAGGTTTAGTTTGTGTATGTGTATGAATTCCAGTTTAGTTTGTGTATGTGTATTAATCCAGGTTTATTTTGTGTTTGTGTATTAATCCAGGTTTAGTTTGTGTATGTGTATGAATTCCAGTTTAGTTTGTGTATGTGTATCAATCCCGGTTTAGTTTGTGTTTGTGTATTAATCTCAGTTTCGTTTGTGTACGTGTATTAATCCAGGTTTAGTTTGTGTATGTGTATTAATCCAGGTTTAGTTTGTGTATGTGTATGAATTCCAGTTTAGTTTGTGTATGTGTATTAATCCAGGTTTAGTTTGTGTTTGTGTATTAATCCAGGTTTAGTTTGTGTATGTGTATGAATTCCAGTTTAGTTTGTGTATGTGTATCAATCCCGGTTTAGTTTGTGTTTGTGTATTAATCTCAGTTTCGTTTGTGTACGTGTATTAATCCAGGCTTAGTTTGTGTACGTGTATGAATTCTGGTTTAGTTTGTGTATGTGTATTAATCCAGGTTTAGTTTGTGTATGTGTATTAATCCAGGTTTAGTTTGTGTATGTGTATTTAATCTGGGTTTAGTTTGTGTACGTGTATTAATCCAGGTTTAGTTTGTGTATGTGTATTAATCCAGGTTTAGTTTGTGTACGTGTGTTAATCCAGGTTTAGTTTGTGTATGTGTATTAATCCAGGTTTAGTTTGTGTATGTGTATGAATTCCAGTTTAGTTTGTGTATGTGTATCAATCCCGGTTTAGTTTGTGTATGTGTATTAATCTCGGTTTCGTTTGTGTATGTGTATTAATCTCGGTTTCGTTTGTGTATGTGTATTAATCCAGGTTTAGATTGTGTATGTGTATTAATCCAGGTTTAGTTTGTGTTTGTGTATTAATCCAGGTTTAGTTTGTGTACGTGTATTAATCCAGGTTTAGTTTGTGTATGTGTATGAATTTCAGTTTAGTTTGTGTATGTGTATTAATCCAGGTTTAGTTTGTGTATGTGTATTAATCCAGTTTTAGTTTGTGTATGTGTATTAATCCAGGTTTAATTTGTGTATATGTATGAATCCCGGTTTAGTTTGTGTTTGTGTATTAATCCCAGTTAATTTGTGTATGTGTATTAATCCAGGTTTAGTTTGTGTATGTGTATTAATCCAGGTTTAGTTTGTGTATGTGTATTAATCCCGGTTTAGTTTGTGTATGTGTATGAATTCCGGTTTAGTTTGTGTACGTGTATTAATCTAGGTTTAGTTTGTGTATGTGTATTAATCCCGGTTTAGTTTGTGTATGTGTATTAATCCAGGTTTAGTTTTTGTATGTGTATTAATCCAGGTTTAGTTTGTGTATGTGTATTAATCCAGGTTTAGCTTGTGTATGTGTATTAATCCAGCTTTAGTTTGTGTATGTGTATTAATCCAGGTTTAGTTTGTGTACGTGTATTAATCCAGGTTTAGTTTGTGTATGTGTATTAATCCCGGTTTAGTTTGTGTATGTGTATGAATTCCGGTTTAGTTTGTGTACGTGTATTAATCCAGGTTTAGTTTGTGTACGTGTATTAATCCCGGTTTAGTTTGTGTATGTGTATGAATTCCGATTTAGTTTGTGTATGTGTATTAATACAGGTTTAGTTTGTGTATGTGTATTAATCCAGGTTTAGTTTGTGTATGTGTATTAATCCAGGTTTAGTTTGTGTACGTGTATTAATCCAGGTTTAGTTTGTGTATGTGTATGAATTTCAGTTTAGTTTGTGTATGTGTATTAATCCAGGTTTAGTTTGTGTATGTGTATTAATCCAGTTTTAGTTTGTGTATGTGTATTAATCCAGGTTTAATTTGTGTATATGTATGAATCCCGGTTTAGTTTGTGTTTGTGTATTAATCCCAGTTAATTTGTGTATGTGTATTAATCCAGGTTTAGTTTGTGTATGTGTATTAATCCAGGTTTAGTTTGTGTATGTGTATTAATCCCGGTTTAGTTTGTGTATGTGTATGAATTCCGGTTTAGTTTGTGTACGTGTATTAATCTAGGTTTAGTTTGTGTATGTGTATTAATCCCGGTTTAGTTTGTGTATGTGTATTAATCCAGGTTTAGTTTTTGTATGTGTATTAATCCAGGTTTAGTTTGTGTATGTGTATTAATCCAGGTTTAGCTTGTGTATGTGTATTAATCCAGGTTTAGTTTGTGTATGTGTATTAATCCCGGTTTAGTTTGTGTATGTGTATGAATTCCGGTTTAGTTTGTGTACGTGTATTAATCCAGGTTTAGTTTGTGTACGTGTATTAATCCAGGTTTAGTTTGTGTATGTGTATTAATTCCGGTTTAGTTTGTGTTTGTGTATTAATCCCAGTTTAATGATCCCCCCCCCTCTCACCACCACCACCTGGTTGAGAGAGAGAGAGGGAGAGAGAGGGGGAGGGGGTGGAGAGTGTTTGAGGGAGGACCCCCAGCTGTTGTGGATCAAGTTTATCTTCAGAGCTAACAATAGCAAAGGTGATGACGAGTTTAAGAGAGAGGGAAACCCCATAATACTCAAAGAGAATAAGTTAAATAAAAAAAGGCCAAATCACTCTGTACAGTGAGATAAAGTACTGATGAATGGTTCAGTAGAACCGGGTCGAGAATGAGCTCAGTTCCCTCTCACCTACAACCACTCTGTGTGTTTAGGGTGTGAAATGTATAGAGTGTGTGGTAGTGAGCACTGTGTGAAACTGTGTGTGTGTGTGTGTGTGTGTGTGTGTAGCTGGAGAGCCTGAGGAAGGAATGTGGCAATGGCTGGAGTGTTTCTATATCAGGAACTCCCTCAGATCTCATTTACCCCAAGAGAACTCTCTGTGTCTCTTTGTGGACTCTCTGTGTCTCTCTGAGTGTATCCCAGAGAACGCTAGGTGGTTGACGGATATTCCTGATCCCTGCGGAGACGTGGACCTGTTAGTGATCCGTGTTCAGATCTTGGTGTGGGGGTCTGGAGCGAGACCATGCCCTTCGCTCTGCTTTTCTGGGCGTGTTTGCCTTTTCTCATCGCTGTCTCCATCTGTCTCTTTGTGTCTCGCTCAGGAGGAAAAAGTGGAGCCAGTAAGAAGGCGGACGGAGTGAAGGTAGGAACCGTGGGTTTTTCCGCCCTCTGCCACTGCGGGAATGTGGTGAATGAGAGTCCGGACTGGATTATACAGAACAGTATATCTGGATGAAAAAGAACAAGAATAACACCCGGAATAACCCAGAATAATCTAATAATCCAAGGGAAACTAGAGAGGGCCAAACAGCCAGGAGTTTTACCGCAATGCACTACACAACGCCACACACTACAAAACACACTACACGAAACATTACACTACACAACACACTAAACTACCCTACACAACACACTGCACAACACTAAACTACCCTACACACCACCCTACACAACACACTGCACAACACTAAACTACCCTACACACTACCCTACACAACACACTACACTACACACTACACTACTCTACACAACACTAAACTACACACTACACAACGTCACACACTACACAACAAACTAAATAACCATACACAACACACTACACTACTCTACACAACACTACACAACGCCACACACTACAAAACACACTACACAACACACTGCACAACACACTAAATAACCATACACAATAAACTACACAACACACTAAATTACTCTACACTACACTACACTACACAACACAATACACAACACAATACACTACACTACGCTACACACTAAACTACCCTACACAACACACTACACACTAAACTACCCTACACAACACTACACTACACATTAAACTACCCTACACAACACACTACACTACACACTACACAACGCCACACAACACTACAAAAAACACTACACTGCACACTACACTACACAACACACTAAACTGGTTGGTGGTTAAGGTGGGTCGATGGATGTGGGTAATGGCAAGAGGCCCAGGGGCTGGCAGCAGTAGATTGAGGTGGTTGAGGTGGGTAATGGCAAGAGGTCCAAGGGCTGGCAGCAGTAGATTGAGGTGGTTAAGGTGGGTAGATGGAGGTGGGTGATGGCGAGGGGTCCGGGGCTGGCAGCAGTAGATGGAGGTGGGTAAGGTGGGTAGATGGAGGTGGGTAATGGCAAGGGGTCTGGGGCTGGCAACATCCTCCAACAATTGAGATTGTGAACACAGCAGAGCATCCGAGTTTACCATGATTCCCCATGTCCATGAGTTCCTGAAACAACAACTTCAAACTACAAACCAGACCCCAAAAAAGTTGGGACACTAAACAAATTGTGAATAAAAACTGAATGCAGTGATGAGGAGGTGCCAACATCTAACATTTTATTCAGAATAGAACACAAATCACAGATCAAAAGTTTAAACTGAGAGAATGTATCATTTTAAGGGAAATATATGTTGTTTCAAAATTTCATGGCGTCAACAAATCCCAAAAAAGTTGGGACAAGGCCATTTTTGGTTTCTCAAGTTTAGAAATAGGAATGCTCTCCCATTCATGTCTAATACAGGCCTCTAACTGTTCAATCGTCTTGGGCCTTCTTTGTCACACCTTCCTCTTTATGATGCGCCAAATGTTCTCTACAGGTGAGAGATCTGGACTGCAGGCTGCCATTTCAGTCCCCGGATCCTTCTCCTACGTAGCCATGATGTTGTGATTGCTGCAGAATGTGGTCTGGCATTATCTTGTTGAAAAATGCAGGGTCTTCCCTGAAAGAGATGACGTCTAGATGGGAGCATATGTTGTTCTAGAACCTGAACATAGTTCTCTGCATTAATGGTGCCTCTCCAGACATGCGAGCTGCCCATGCCACAAGCACTCATGCAACCCCATACCATCAGTGATGCAGGCTTCTGAACAGAGCGTTGATAACAACTTGGGTTATCCTTGTCCTCTCTGGTCCGGATGACATGGCGTCCCAGTGTTCCATAAAGAACTTCAAATTGTGACTCATCTGACCACAGAACAGTCTTCCATTTTGCCACACTCCATTTTAAAAGACCCCTGGCCCAGTGCAGACGTCTGAGCTTGTGGAGCTTGCTTAGAAATGGCTTCCTCTTTGCACTGTAGAGTTTCAGCTGGCGACGGCGGATGGCACGGTGGATTGTGTTCACTGACAATGCTTTCTGGAAGTGCTAATTAGTGCTAATTGGTCTTCCAGCTGTTTGTTATATGCTCAATTTCCTTTTTCCAGCCACTTATTGCTACTTGTCCCAACTTTTTTGGGATTTGTTGACACTGTGAAATTTTGAATCAACATATTTTTCCTTTAAAATGTTACACTTACTCAGATTTAACTTTTGATCTGTCATCTATGTTCTATTACGAATAAAATATTGACATTTGCCACCTCCACATCATTGCATTCAGTTTTTATTCACAATTTGTTTAGTGTCCCAACTTTTTTGGAATCCGGTTTGTAGAAGAAGAGTTGAGTAAAGCGAAACTGAGAAAGTGGGTTTTGAGCCTAGACTTAAACATAGTGTCTGTCCCGAACACTAGCTGGAAGATTGTTCCAGAGCTGAGGTATCTCTTGGTGTATCTCAAGATCTGAGTAATCTTGGTGGTTCATAGAGTTAGATGAGGTCTCGCAGGGATTCAGGGGCATAACCATGCAGGGCTTTATATGTTAGTAAAACAATTTTGTAATAAATATGGAATTTAACTGGAAGCCAGTGAAGGGCCGATAAGACTGGGCTGATATGATCACATTTTCTAGTTTTGTCACTGTTTAGTAGAAGGAAGATGTGTGGCATCCAGTGCTTCACACCTTTTACACAGTCCTCCATTTTCTTTAGTGTTGGTTTGTCGTCTGGTTTGGCTGAGACGTATAACTATGTATCATCCGCGTAATTGTGGAAGGTAATGCCATGCCTGCTAATAACTGCCCAGTGGCAGCATATATAATTATACATAATATAGGTCCTAAAATGGAGCCTTGGGGGATTCCAAATCTCATTGTTGTGTGAATAGGGGAGACATTATTTACTTTAATGAACTGATAGTGGCATGTAAGGTAAAATTTAAACCACAATAGGGCCATTCCTGAGATTCCAACCACAACCAATACACAACACTACCATTGCCAATACACAACACTACTAATACACTACACAACACTACACAGCACACTACACGCCACTACCAATACACAACATTGCCAGTACACTACACACTACACAACACTACTAATACACTACACACCACTACCAACACAACACACTACCAACAAACTACACATCACTACCAACACTACATAACACTACCAATTCACTACACACCACTACCAATACACAGCATTGCTAGTACACTACACATCACTACTAATACACTACACACTACACAACACTACCAATACTATATACACTACACAACACAAAAAACACAAACACGTATTCTCACACACACATTAAACACTAGTTATTTATTAGTGTTTTTTGTGGTGTGTATGTGTGTGATTGTGTGCATGTGCGAGTGTGTGTGTGTGTGTATGTGTGTGATTGTGTGCATGTGCGAGTGTGTGTGTGTGTGTCTGTGTGTGAGTGCGTGCATGTGTGTGTGTGTGTGCTTTTGTGTGCGTGCGAGTGTGCTTGTGTGTGTGTGCGTGCTTGTGTGTGTGTATGTGTGATTGTGTCAGTGTGTGTGTGCGTACTTGTGTGTGTGTGTCTGTGTGTGTGTGATTGTGTCTGTGTGTGTGTGCGTGCTTGTGTGTGTGATTGTGGGTGTGTGATTTTGTCTGTGTGTGTGTGCGTGCATTTGTGTCTGTGTGGGTGTCCGTGTGTGTGATTGTGTCTGTGTGTGTGTGTGCGTGCATGTGTGCTTGTGTGTGTGTGTGTGTGTGTGTGTGTGTGTGTGTGCGCGTGCTTGTGTTCGTGTGTGTGTGTGTGTGATTGTGTGTCTGTGTGTGTGTGTGTGTGTGTGTTTGTCTATGTCGATTCCTGGCCCCCGTCTCCATCCCATCCCTCGTTCTCGTGTCTAACCTCTTCTCGTTTCTTTTCCAGAAAAGGAAGTCCAGTTCCAGCGTCCAGCTGATGGTGAGTGTGTATCCCCCAGTTCTCCAGGTCGCTCAGATTTTCCCAACTTTCCTTAAACTTGGAAAGTTTTTCCAGAACAGTGCCCCCATGCTGTGAAAACAAGCCAAGTGCTATCAGCAAACTGCTGCTGTCCTTCTGTATGGAGCTGGACTTTCTTTTTTTCACTTTATTTTGACTGTGAACATTTTGTCTCTAACGTCCCCCCAAACCCTCACGTCTCGATGTGGGTCTGCTATGTTCTGTAGATGTTCCTTTGTTCCCCAGAACCCTGATCCAGAACCCACTTATGGGGAACACCTTTTTCTTAATGGAAGGAGTGAAGATCCAGGTCTTCCACACAGCTGCTTCCGTTGGAGGTGGAATCCCTGTGATGGAGTTATGGCCCTAAATGTGTTCTTCTTTCTCCTTTACAGGAGTCATCTGAGAGCACCAACACCACCATCGAAGATGAGGACACCAGGGGTAAGAGTTTATTTATTATTCCTTACTGACATTAAATCAACAGACCACTCACTGATCAGACAAGGCAAGTTTATTTACAAAGCACCTTTAATACACAAAGGCAATCTAAAATGCTTTACAGAGTCAAAAGAAACAGTAAAAAGCAGTTAAATTAAGAATAAGATTATCATTCATTTCATTCATTGCCTGCAACCCTTATCTAGTTCAGGGCGGCTGTGGGTCTGGAGCCTACTCAGAATCACTGGGCACAAGGCAGGAACACACCCTGGAAGGGGTGCGAGTCCTTAACAGGACTAGCACACACACTAACACACACACTAACACATTCCCTCACACACTCACACCTACGGCCACTTTTGAGTCTCCAATCCACCTACCAACATGTGTTTTTGGAGCGTGGGAGGAAACCGGAGCACCCGGTTTCGTGAGGAAACCCACGCAGACACAGAGAGAACACAGCACACTCCTCACAGACAGTCACCCGGAAGAAACCCACACAGACACAGGGAGAACACAGCACACTCCTCACAGACAGTCACCCGGAGGAAACCCACACAGACACAGGGAGAACACACCACACTC
Organism: Hoplias malabaricus; assembly: GCF_029633855.1. Classification (NCBI taxonomy): domain Eukaryota; kingdom Metazoa; phylum Chordata; class Actinopteri; order Characiformes; family Erythrinidae; genus Hoplias; species Hoplias malabaricus. Next base: position 1,773,653 of record NC_089814.1, read on the forward strand.
CTCACAGACAGTCACCCGGAGGAAACCCACGCAGACACAGGGAGAATACACCACACTCCTCACAGACAGTCACCCAGAGGAAACCCATGCAGACACAGGGAGAACACACCACACTCCTCACAGACAGTCACCCGGAGGAAACCCACGCAGACACAGGGAGAACACACCTCACTCCTCAAAGACAGTCACCCGGAGGAAACCCACGCAGACACAGAGAGAACACAGCACACTCCTCACAGACAGTCACCCGGAGGAAACCCACACAGACACAGGGAGAACACAGCACACTCCTCACAGACAGTCACCCGGAGGAAACCCACACAGACACAGGGAGAACACACCACACTCCTCACAGACAGTCACCCGGAGGAAACCCACGCAGACACAGGGAGAATACACCACACTCCTCACAGACAGTCACCCAGAGGAAACCCACACAGACACAGGGAGAACACACCACACTCCTCACCGACAGTCACCCGGAGGAAACCCACGCAGACACAGGGAGAACACACCTCACTCCTCAAAGACAGTCACCCGGAGGAAACCCACGCAGACACAGAGAGAACTGTGGAGCTGTGACAGAGACACTACCTGCTGCTTCACCGTGCCATCCTAACTGCAATAAAAGAAGTGCTGTTCCAGAATAAAAAGTGAGGAGTGTTTTAAACTGAGCGGTAGCTTCTCAAACAGAATTATTTCTTGATTTAAAAGAGTCTAAAGTCTGGGCTCTTCTTATGTCCTTAGTTCTGTTTCAGAGTGGCACATTAAAAACTGCTTTTCTAAGTTTATTCTACACCTGAGTCAGGATTAACTCTAGTTCCTGCCTGGCTCTGATCTCTGTATCAGATCTGATCTGACACTGTCCCACACCATGAGGACATTTATAGAGCAGTAACAGCAGACCAGATTACCTGCAGGTTACTCTGCTGATGCTGAAACACTTACCCAAAAATCTCCCACAGCAGGTGACATCCACACATTGCTCATAGAGAGCATCCCTTATTGCCCCAATAGGTCCCTCTTAGGGACCCCCAAATTCCCACAGATCCTCATTGTTCTCCATAATACAGCATCCAAAGATAAGCCGAGACACGTAGATGTTGCAAATCTGTGTACATGTGAATTTTAAAATTCATCTTTCCATTTATGAAACAATCTAACCCTCAATAAGCTCCACATGGTTTAAAACTCATCCCCACTCTATGTCTCTGGAACCTGTTCCCCTCAGATCCAGCTCTAAATTCTTCCTTTGGTCCCAGATTAAACCTCAGCTGTTCACCCTCACATTCACCGTCCAGTACATTAAAGTTTCATTTCTTTTATATATATTGTCTGTCTGTGGTTATATCACATTTATTATTAACTGTAACTAGTTGTTGAAAAGTGTTATTATTATTATTATTATTATTATTATTATTATTATTAATAATAATAATAATATTAAGAAAAATATTAAAGTATCACCCACAGACTGCTTGTCAGGATCCAGTGATGCAGTAGCATAATATGTAGTTTTTGTGTAATTGTGCTATTTTTTACATGTAGTTATGCTGTAGTTTGTGCTGTAGCATGGGTGATTATGCTGTAGTTTGTGTGTGGTTGTGCTGTTATTTGTGTGTAGTATGTATGCAATTTTACTATAGTTTGTGTAGTTGTGCTTCAGTTGGGTAGTTTGTGTACTTGTGCTGTAGTTTGTGTGTAGTTATGCTGTAATTTGTGTGTAGTTGTCCTGTAGTGTGTATGTAGTTGTACTGAGGTTTGTGTGTGGTATTTGTATAGGTGTGCTGTAGTTTGTGTGTAGTTGTGTTGTAGTTTGTATGTAGCTGTACTGTGATTTGTGTGGTATGTGTGTAGTTGTGCTGTAGTGTATGAGTAGTTGTGCTGTAGTTTGTGTAGTTGTTCTGTAGTTTGGGTGTAGTTGTGCTGTGGTTTGTGTAGTTATGCTGAAGTTTGTGTGTAGTGGTGCTGTAGTTTGTGTGTAGTTGAATCTGAAGCGATTGCTGTGTGTTTCTCAGTGAGGAAGCAGGAGATCATTAAAGTGACGGAACAACTGATTGAGGCGATCAGCAACGGAGACTTCGAGAGTTACACGTGAGTTATAAAAATTCCTGAATATCCCTGAGTGTTCCTGTGAGGTTCTGGGTGATCATGTAACTCATCCTGTATGTTACAATGTTCCTGGATGCTGTGTGTGTTTTCAGGAAAATGTGTGATCCAAGTGTGACAGCATTTGAGCCGGAGGCCTTGGGGAACTTGGTAGAGGGGCTGGACTTCCATCGCTTCTACTTTGAGAACTGTGAGGACTTAAATTTATACTCTAAAAATCCTGGGAATGTGTTAGTATTTTTCTTCACTTTCTTCCATAGAGTATGTTACTTATTAGAGTTTGGTGTCTGTTTGCTCAGATTAAAGAGTATTTAACCCTGAACAGCGAAAGGTGTGTGAAGATATTCCGACATATTCCTCAGATTTTGAGTAGTGTGTAGTTGTGGACAGTAGTGTGCAGTTGGGAGTCAGTAGTGTGTAGTTGCTGGTTAGTAGTGTGTAGTTGCTGGTCAGTAGTGTGTAGTTGCTGGTCAGTAATGTGTTGTTGTGGGTCAGAAGTGTATAACTGCTGGTCAGTAGTGTGTAGTTGGGGTCAGTAGTGTGTAGTTGTTGGTCAGTAGTGTGTAGTTCCTGGTCAGTGATGTGTTGTTGGGGTTTAGGGTGTAGTTGGGGGTCAGAAGTGTATAGCTGCTGGTCAGTAGTGTGTAGTTGCTGGTCTGTAGTGTGTTGTTGGGGTTTAGGGTGTAATTGGGGGTCAGAAGTGTGTAGTTGGGGTCAGTAGTGTGTAGTTGCTGGTCAGTAATGTATTGTTGGGGTTTAGGGTGTAGTTGGGGGTCAGAAGTGTGTAGTTGGGGTCAGTAGTGTGTAGTTGGGGTCAGTAATGTATTGTTGGGGTTTAGGGTGTAGTTGGGGGTCAGAAGTGTGTAGTTGGGGTCAGTAGTGTGTAGTTGGGGTCAGTAATGTGTTGTTGGGGTTTAGGGTGTAGTTGGGGGTCAGAAGTGTGTAGTTGGGGTCAGTAGTGTGTAGTTGCTGGTCAGTAGTGTGTAGTTGCTGGTCAGTAATGTGTTGTTGGGGTTTAGGGTGTAGTTCAGGGTCAGAAGTGTGTAGTTGGGGTCAGTAGTGAGTAGTTGCTGGTCAGTAGTGTATTGTTGGGGTTTAGGGTGTAGTTGGGGGTCAGAAGTGTATAGTTGGGGTCAGTAGTGTGTAGTTGCTGGTCAGTAATGTGTTGTTGGGGTTTAGGGTGTGGTTGGGGGTCAGAAGTGTGTAGTTGGGGTCAGTAGTGTGTAGTTGCTGGTCAGTAGTGTGTAGTTGCTGGTCAGTAATGTGTTGTTGGGGTTTAGGGTGTAGTTCAGGGTCAGAAGTGTGTAGTTGGGGTCAGTAGTGAGTAGTTGCTGGTCAGTAGTGTATTGTTGGGGTTTAGGGTGTAGTTGGGGGTCAGAAGTGTATAGTTGGGGTCAGTAGTGTGTAGTTGCTGGTCTGTAGTGTGTAGTTGCTGGTCTGTAGTGTGCTGTTGGGGTTTAGGGGGTAGTTGGGGTTAGAAGTGTGTAGTTGGGGTCAGTGGTGTGTAGTTTCTGATCAGTAGTGTGTAGTTGGGGTCAGTAGTGTGTAGTTGTTGGTCAGTAGTGTGTAGTTGCTGGTTAGTAGTGTGTAGTTGCTGGTCAGTAGTGTGTAGTTGCTGGTCAGTAATGTGTTGTTGTGGGTCAGAAGTGTATAACTGCTGGTCAGTAGTGTGTAGTTGGGGTCAGTAGTGTGTAGTTGTTGGTCAGTAGTGTGTAGTTCCTGGTCAGTGATGTGTTGTTGGGGTTTAGGGTGTAGTTGGGGGTCAGAAGTGTATAGCTGCTGGTCAGTAGTGTGTAGTTGCTGGTCTGTAGTGTGTTGTTGGGGTTTAGGGTGTAATTGGGGGTCAGAAGTGTGTAGTTGGGGTCAGTAGTGTGTAGTTGCTGGTCAGTAATGTATTGTTGGGGTTTAGGGTGTAGTTGGGGGTCAGAAGTGTGTAGTTGGGGTCAGTAGTGTGTAGTTGGGGTCAGTAATGTATTGTTGGGGTTTAGGGTGTAGTTGGGGGTCAGAAGTGTGTAGTTGGGGTCAGTAGTGTGTAGTTGGGGTCAGTAATGTGTTGTTGGGGTTTAGGGTGTAGTTGGGGGTCAGAAGTGTGTAGTTGGGGTCAGTAGTGTGTAGTTGCTGGTCAGTAGTGTGTAGTTGCTGGTCAGTAATGTGTAGTTGGGGTCAGTAGTGAGTAGTTGCTGGTCAGTAGTGTATTGTTGGGGTTTAGGGTGTAGTTGGGGGTCAGAAGTGTATAGTTGGGGTCAGTAGTGTGTAGTTGCTGGTCAGTAATGTGTTGTTGGGGTTTAGGGTGTGGTTGGGGGTCAGAAGTGTGTAGTTGGGGTCAGTAGTGTGTAGTTGCTGGTCAGTAGTGTGTAGTTGCTGGTCAGTAATGTGTTGTTGGGGTTTAGGGTGTAGTTCAGGGTCAGAAGTGTGTAGTTGGGGTCAGTAGTGAGTAGTTGCTGGTCAGTAGTGTATTGTTGGGGTTTAGGGTGTAGTTGGGGGTCAGAAGTGTATAGTTGGGGTCAGTAGTGTGTAGTTGCTGGTCTGTAGTGTGTAGTTGCTGGTCTGTAGTGTGCTGTTGGGGTTTAGGGGGTAGTTGGGGTTAGAAGTGTGTAGTTGGGGTCAGTGGTGTGTAGTTTCTGATCAGTAGTGTGTAGTTGGGGTCAGTAGTGTGTAGTTGTTGGTCAGTAGTGTGTAGTTGCTGGTCAGTAATGTGTTGTTGGGGTTTAGGCTGTAGTTGGGGGTCAGAAGTGTGTAGTTGGGGTCAGTAGTGTGTAGTTGCTGGTCAGTAGTGTGTAGTTGGGGTCAGTAGTGTGTAGGTGTTGGTCAGTAGTGTGTAGTTCCTGGTCAGTGATGTGTTGTTGGGGTTTAGGGTGTAGTTGGGGGTCAGAAGTGTATAGCTGCTGGTCAGTAGTGTGTAGTTGCTGGTTTGTAGTGTGTTGTTGGGGTTTAGGGTGTAGTTGGGGGTCAGAAGTGTGTAGTTGGGGTCAGTAGTGTGTAGTTGCTGGTCAGTAATGTATTGTTGGGGTTTAGGGTGTAGTTGGGGGTCAGAAGTGTGTAGTTGGGGTCAGTAGTGTGTAGTTGGGGTCAGTAATGTATTGTTGGGGTTTAGGGTGTAGTTGGGGGTCAGAAGTGTGTAGTTGGGGTCAGTAGTGTGTAGTTGGGGTCAGTAATGTGTTGTTGGGGTTTAAGGCGTAGTTGGGGGTCAGAAGTGTGTAGTTGCTGGTCAGTAGTGTGTAGTTGCTGGTCAGTAATGTGTTGTTGGGGTTCAGGGTGTAGTTGGGGGTCAGAAGTGTATAGCTGCTGGTCAGTAGTGTGTCGTTGCTGGTCTGTAGTGTGTTGTTGGGGTTTAGGGTGTAGTTGGGGGTCAGAAGTGTGTAGTTGGGGTCAATAGTGTGTAGTTGCTGGTCAGTAGTGTGTAGTTGCTGGTCAGTAATGTATTGTTGGGGTTTAGGGTGTAGTTGGGGGTCAGAAGTGTGTAGTTGGGGTCAGTAGTGTGTAGTTGGGGTCAGTAATGTGTTGTTGGGGTTTAGGGTGTAGTTGGGGGTCAGAAGTGTGTAGTTGGGGTCAGTAGTGTGTAGTTGCTGGTCAGTAGTGTGTAGTTGCTGGTCAGTAGTGTGTAGTTGCTGGTCAGTAGTGTGTAGTTGCTGGTCAGTAGTGTGTTGTTGGGGTTTAGGGTGTAGTTGGGGTTAGAAGTGTGTAGTTGGGGTCAGTGGTGTGTAGTTGCTGATCAGTAGTGTGTAGTTGGGGTCAGTAGTGTGTAGTTGTTGGTCAGTAGTGTGTAGTTGCTGGTTAGTAATGTGTTGTTGGGGTTTAGGGTGTAGTTGGGGGTCAGAAGTGTGTAGTTGCTGGTCAACAGTGTGTAGTTGCTGGTCAGTAATGTGTTGTTGGGGTTTAGGGTGTAGTTGGGGGTCAGAAGTGTGTAGTTGGGTCCAGTAGTGTGTAGTTGCTGGTCAGTAGTGTATAGTTGCTGGTCAGTAATATTTTCTTGGGGTTTGGGGTGTAGTTGGGGGTCAGAAGTGTGTAGTTGGGGTCAGTAGTGTGTAGTTGCTGGTCAGTAATGTGTTGTTGGGGGTTAGGGTGTAGTTGGGGGTCAGAAGTGTGTAGTTAGGGTCAGTAGTGTGTAGTTGCTGGTCAGTAATGTGTTGTTGGGGTTTAGGGTGTAGTTGGGGGTCAAAAGGGTATAGCTGCTGGTCAGAAGTGTGTAGTTGGGGTCAGTAGTGTGTAGTTGCTGGTCAGTAGTGTGTAGTTGCTGGTCAGTAATGTATTGTTGGGGTTTAGGGTGTAGTTGGGGGTCAGAAGTGTGTAGTTGTTGGTCAGTAGTGTGTAGTTGCTGGTCAGTAATGTGTTGTTGGGGTTTAGGCTGTAGTTGGGGGTCAGAAGTGTGTAGTTGGGGTCAGTAGTGTGTAGTTGCTGGTCAGTAGTGTGTAGTTGGGGTCAGTAGTGTGTAGCTGTTGGTCAGTAGTGTGTAGTTCCTGGTCAGTGATGTGTTGTTGGGGTTTAGGGTGTAGTTGGGGGTCAGAAGTGTATAGCTGCTGGTCAGTAGTGTGTACTTGCTGGTTTGTAGTGTGTTGTTGGGGTTTAGGGTGTAGTTGGGGGTCAGAAGTGTGTAGTTGGGGTCAGTAGTGTGTAGTTGCTGGTCAGTAATGTATTGTTGGGGTTTAGGGTGTAGTTGGGGGTCAGAAGTGTGTAGTTGCTGGTCAACAGTGTGTAGTTGCCGGTCAGTAATGTGTTGTTGGGGTTTAGGGTGTAGTTGGGGGTCAGAAGTGTGTAGTTGGGTCCAGTAGTGTGTAGTTGCTGGTCAGTAGTGTATAGTTGCTGGTCAGTAATATTTTCTTGGGGTTTGGGGTGTAGTTGGGGGTCAGAAGTGTGTAGTTGGGGTCAGTAGTGTGTAGTTGCTGGTCAGTAATGTGTTGTTGGGGGTTAGGGTGTAGTTGGGGGTCAGAAGTGTGTAGTTGCTGGTCAGTAGTGTGTAGTTGCTGGTCAGTAATGTGTTGTTGGGGTTTAGGGTGTAGTTGGGGGTCAAAAGGGTATAGCTGCTGGTCAGAAGTGTGTAGTTGGGGTCAGTAGTGTGTACTTGCTGGTCAGTAGTGTGTAGTTGCTGGTCAGTAATGTGTAGTTGGGGTTTAGGGTGTAGTTGGTGGTCAGAAGTGTGTAGTTGGGGTCAGTAGTGTGTAGTTGCTGGTCAGTAGTGTGTAGTTGGGGTCAATAGTGTGTAGTTGTTGGTCAGTAGTGTGTAGTTGGGGTCAGTGATGTGTTGTTGGGGTTTAGGGTGCAGTTGGGGGTCAGAAGTGTATAGCTGCTGGTCAGTAGTGTGTAGTTGCTGGTCAGTAATGTATTGTTGGGGTTTAGGGTGTAGTTGGGGGTCAGAAGTGTGTAGTTGGGGTCAGTAGTGTGTAGTTGAGGTCAGTAATGTATTGTTGGGGTTTAGGGTGTAGTTGGGGGTCAGAAGTGTGTAGTTGGGGTCAGTAGTGTGTAGTTGGGGTCAGTAATGTGTTGTTGGGGTTTAAGGCATAGTTGGGGGTCAGAAGTGTGTAGTTGCTGGTCAGTAGTGTGTAGTTGCTGGTCAGTAGTGTGTAGTTGCTGGTCAGTAATGTGTTGTTGGGGTTTAGGGTGTAGTTGGGGGTCAGAAGTGTGTAGTTGGGGTCAGTAGTGAGTAGTTGCTGGTCAGTAGTGTGTTGTTGGGGTTTAGGGTGTAGTTGGGGGTCAGAAGTGTATAGCTGCTTGTCAGTAGTGTGTAGTTGCTGGTCTGTAGTGTGTTGTTGGGGTTTAGGGTGTAGTTGGGGGTCAGAAGTGTGTAGTTGGGGTCAATATTGTGTAGTTGCTGGTCAGTAGTGTGTAGTTGCTGGTCAGTAATGTATTGTTGGGGTTTAGGGTGTAGTTGGGGGTCAGAAGTGTGTAGTTGTTGGTCAGTAGTGTGTAGTTGGGGTCAGTAATGTGTTGTTGGGGTTTAGGGTGTAGTTGGGGGTCAGAAGTGTGTAGTTGGGGTCAGTAGTGTGTAGTTGCTGGTCAGTAGTGTGTAGTTGCTGGTCAGTAATGTGTTGTTGGGGTTTAGGGTGTAGTTCAGGGTCAGAAGTGTGTAGTTGGGGTCAGTAGTGAGTAGTTGCTGGTCAGTAGTGTTTTGTTGGGGTTTAGGGTGTAGTTGGGGGTCAGAAGTGTATAGTTGGGGTCAGTAGTGTGTAGTTGCTGGTCAGTAATGTGTTGTTGGGGTTTAGGGTGTGGTTGGGGGTCAGAAGTGTGTAGTTGGGGTCAGTAGTGTGTAGTTGCTGGTCAGTAGTGTGTAGTTGCTGGTCAGTAATGTGTTGTTGGGGTTTAGGGTGTAGTTCAGGGTCAGAAGTGTGTAGTTGGGGTCAGTAGTGAGTAGTTGCTGGTCAGTAGTGTATTGTTGGGGTTTAGGGTGTAGTTGGGGGTCAGAAGTGTATAGTTGGGGTCAGTAGTGTGTAGTTGCTGGTCTGTAGTGTGTAGTTGCTGGTCTGTAGTGTGCTGTTGGGGTTTAGGGGGTAGTTGGGGTTAGAAGTGTGTAGTTGGGGTCAGTGGTGTGTAGTTTCTGATCAGTAGTGTGTAGTTGGGGTCAGTAGTGTGTAGTTGTTGGTCAGTAGTGTGTAGTTGCTGGTCAGTAATGTTTTGTTGGGGTTTAGGCTGTAGTTGGGGGTCAGAAGTGTGTAGTTGGGGTCAGTAGTGTGTAGTTGCTGGTCAGTAGTGTGTAGTTGGGGTCAGTAGTGTGTAGGTGTTGGTCAGTAGTGTGTAGTTCCTGGTCAGTGATGTGTTGTTGGGGTTTAGGGTGTAGTTGGGGGTCAGAAGTGTATAGCTGCTGGTCAGTAGTGTGTAGTTGCTGGTTTGTAGTGTGTTGTTGGGGTTTAGGGTGTAGTTGGGGGTCAGAAGTGTGTAGTTGGGGTCAGTAGTGTGTAGTTGCTGGTCAGTAATGTATTGTTGGGGTTTAGGGTGTAGTTGGGGGTCAGAAGTGTGTAGTTGGGGTCAGTAGTGTGTAGTTGGGGTCAGTAATGTATTGTTGGGGATTAGGGTGTAGTTGGGGGTCAGAAGTGTGTAGTTGGGGTCAGTAGTGTGTAGTTGGGGTCAGTAATGTGTTGTTGGGGTTTAAGGCGTAGTTGGGGGTCAGAAGTGTGTAGTTGCTGGTCAGTAGTGTGTAGTTGCTGGTCAGTAATGTGTTGTTGGGGTTCAGGGTGTAGTTGGGGGTCAGAAGTGTATAGCTGCTGGTCAGTAGTGTGTCGTTGCTGGTCTGTAGTGTGTTGTTGGGGTTTAGGGTGTAGTTGGGGGTCAGAAGTGTGTAGTTGGGGTCAATAGTGTGTAGTTGCTGGTCAGTAGTGTGTAGTTGCTGGTCAGTAATGTATTGTTGGGGTTTAGGGTGTAGTTGGGGGTCAGAAGTGTGTAGTTGGGGTCAGTAGTGTGTAGTTGGGGTCAGTAATGTGTTGTTGGGGTTTAGGGTGTAGTTGGGGGTCAGAAGTGTGTAGTTGGGGTCAGTAGTGTGTAGTTGCTGGTCAGTAGTGTGTAGTTGCTGGTCAGTAATGTGTTGTTGGTATTTAGGGTGTAGTTGGGGGTCAGAAGTGAATAGCTGCTGGTCAGTAGTGTGTAGTTGCTGGTCAGTAGTGTGTAGTTGCTGGTCTGTAGTGTGTAGTTGCTGGTCAGTAGTGTGTTGTTGGGGTTTAGGGTGTAGTTGGGGTTAGAAGTGTGTAGTTGGGGTCAGTGGTGTGTAGTTGCTGATCAGTAGTGTGTAGTTGGGGTCAGTAGTGTGTAGTTGTTGGTCAGTAGTGTGTAGTTGCTGGTTAGTAATGTGTTGTTGGGGTTTAGGGTGTAGTTGGGGGTCAGAAGTGTGTAGTTGCTGGTCAACAGTGTGTAGTTGCTGGTCAGTAATGTGTTGTTGGGGTTTAGGGTGTAGTTGGGGGTCAGAAGTGTGTAGTTGGGTCCAGTAGTGTGTAGTTGCTGGTCAGTAGTGTATAGTTGCTGGTCAGTAATATTTTCTTGGGGTTTGGGGTGTAGTTGGGGGTCAGAAGTGTGTAGTTGGGGTCAGTAGTGTGTAGTTGCTGGTCAGTAATGTGTTGTTGGGGGTTAGGGTGTAGTTGGGGGTCAGAAGTGTGTAGTTAGGGTCAGTAGTGTGTAGTTGCTGGTCAGTAATGTGTTGTTGGGGTTTAGGGTGTAGTTGGGGGTCAAAAGGGTATAGCTGCTGGTCAGAAGTGTGTAGTTGGGGTCAGTAGTGTGTAGTTGCTGGTCAGTAGTGTGTAGTTGCTGGTCAGTAATGTATTGTTGGGGTTTAGGGTGTAGTTGGGGGTCAGAAGTGTGTAGTTGTTGGTCAGTAGTGTGTAGTTGCTGGTCAGTAATGTGTTGTTGGGGTTTAGGCTGTAGTTGGGGGTCAGAAGTGTGTAGTTGGGGTCAGTAGTGTGTAGTTGCTGGTCAGTAGTGTGTAGTTGGGGTCAGTAGTGTGTAGGTGTTGGTCAGTAGTGTGTAGTTCCTGGTCAGTGATGTGTTGTTGGGGTTTAGGGTGTAGTTGGGGGTCAGAAGTGTATAGCTGCTGGTCAGTAGTGTGTACTTGCTGGTTTGTAGTGTGTTGTTGGGGTTTAGGGTGTAGTTGGGGGTCAGAAGTGTGTAGTTGGGGTCAGTAGTGTGTAGTTGCTGGTCAGTAATGTATTGTTGGGGTTTAGGGTGTAGTTGGGGGTCAGAAGTGTGTAGTTGCTGGTCAACAGTGTGTAGTTGCTGGTCAGTAATGTGTTGTTGGGGTTTAGGGTGTAGTTGGGGGTCAGAAGTGTGTAGTTGGGTCCAGTAGTGTGTAGTTGCTGGTCAGTAGTGTATAGTTGCTGGTCAGTAATATTTTCTTGGGGTTTGGGGTGTAGTTGGGGATCAGAAGTGTGTAGTTGGGGTCAGTAGTGTGTAGTTGCTGGTCAGTAATGTGTTGTTGGGGGTTAGGGTGTAGTTGGGGGTCAGAAGTGTGTAGTTAGGGTCAGTAGTGTGTAGATGCTGGTCAGTAATGTGTTGTTGGGGTTTAGGGTGTAGTTGGGGGTCAAAAGGGTATAGCTGCTGGTCAGAAGTGTGTAGTTGGGGTCAGTAGTGTGTACTTGCTGGTCAGTAGTGTGTAGTTGCTGGTCAGTAATGTGTAGTTGGGGTTTAGGGTGTAGTTGGTGGTCAGAAGTGTGTAGTTGGGGTCAGTAGTGTGTAGTTGCTGGTCAGTAGTGTGTAGTTGGGGTCAATAGTGTGTAGTTGTTGGTCAGTAGTGTGTAGTTGGGGTCAGTGATGTGTTGTTGGGGTTTAGGGTGCAGTTGGGGGTCAGAAGTGTATAGCTGCTGGTCAGTAGTGTGTAGTTGCTGGTCAGTAATGTATTGTTGGGGTTTAGGGTGTAGTTGGGGGTCAGATGTGTGTAGTTGGGGTCAGTAGTGTGTAGTTGAGGTCAGTAATGTATTGTTGGGGTTTAGGGTGTAGTTGGGGGTCAGAAGTGTGTAGTTGGGGTCAGTAGTGTGTAGTTGGGGTCAGTAATGTGTTGTTGGGGTTTAAGGCATAGTTGGGGGTCAGAAGTGTGTAGTTGCTGGTCAGTAGTGTGTAGTTGCTGGTCAGTAGTGTGTAGTTGCTGGTCAGTAATGTGTTGTTGGGGTTTAGGGTGTAGTTAGGGGTCAGAAGTGTGTAGTTGGGGTCAGTAGTGAGTAGTTGCTGGTCAGTAGTGTGTTGTTGGGGTTTAGGGTGTAGTTGGGGGTCAGAAGTGTATAGCTGCTTGTCAGTAGTGTGTAGTTGCTGGTCTGTAGTGTGTTGTTGGGGTTTAGGGTGTAGTTGGGGGTCAGAAGTGTGTAGTTGGGGTCAATATTGTGTAGTTGCTGGTCAGTAGTGTGTAGTTGCTGGTCAGTAATGTATTGTTGGGGTTTAGGGTGTAGTTGGGGGTCAGAAGTGTGTAGTTGTTGGTCAGTAGTGTGTAGTTGGGGTCAGTAATGTGTTGTTGGGGTTTAGGGTGTAGTTGGGGGTCAGAAGTGTGTAGTTGGGGTCAGTAGTGTGTAGTTGCTGGTCAGTAGTGTGTAGTTGCTGGTCAGTAATGTGTTGTTGGGGTTTAGGGTGTGGTTGGGTGTCAGAAGTGTGTAGTTGGGCGTCAGAGGTGAGTAGTTGGGGTCAGTAGTGTGTAGTTTCTGGTTAGTAATGTGTTGTTGGGGTTTAGGGTGTAGTTGGGGGTCAGAAGTGTGTAGTTGCTGGTCAACAGTGTGTAGTTGCTGGTCAGTAATGTGTTGTTGGGGTTTAGGGTGTAGTTGGGGGTCAGAAGTGTGTAGTTGGGTCCAGTAGTGTGTAGTTGCTGGTCAGTAGTGTATAGTTGCTGGTTAGTAATATATTCTTGGGGTTTAGGGTTTAGTTGGGGGTCAGAAGTGTGTAGTTGGGGTCAGTAGTGTGTAGTTGCTGGTCAGTAATGTGTTGTTGGGGGTTAGGGTGTAGTTGGGGGTCAGTAGTGTGTAGTTGGGGTCAGTAGTGTGTAGTTGCTGGTCAGTAATGTGTTGTTGGGGTTTAGGGTGTAGTTGGGGGTCAGAAGGGTATAGCTGCTGGTCAGAAGTGTGTAGTTGGGGTCAGTAGTGTGTACTTGCTGGTCAGTAGTGTGTAGTTGCTGGTCAGTAATGTGTAGTTGGGGTTTAGGGTGTAGTTGGTGGTCAGAAGTGTGTAGTTGGGGTCAGTAGTGTGTAGTTGCTGGTCAGTAGTGTGTAGTTGGGGTCAATAGTGTGTAGTTGTTGGTCAGTAGTGTGTAGTTGGGGTCAGTGATGTGTTGTTGGGGTTTAGGGTGTAGTTGGGGGTCAGAAGTGTATAGCTGCTGGTCAGTAGTGTGTAGTTGGGGTCAGTAATGTGTAGTTGCTGGTCAGTAATGTATTGTTGGGGTTTAGGGTGTAGTTGGGGGTCAGAAGTGTGTAGTTGGGGGTCAGTAGTGAGTAGTTGCTGGTCAGTAGTGTGTTGTTGGGGTTTAGGGTGTAGTTGGGGGTCAGAAGTGTATAGCTGCTGGTCAGTAGTGTGTAGTTGCTGGTCTGTAGTGTGTTGTTGGGGTTTAGGGTGTAGTTGGGGGTCAGAAGTGTGTAGTTGGGGTCAATATTGTGTAGTTGCTGGTCAGTAGTGTGTAGTTGCTGGTCAGTAATGTATTGTTGGGGTTTAGGGTGTAGTTGGGGGTCAGAAGTGTGTAGTTGTTGGTCAGTAGTGTGTAGTTGGGGTCAGTAGTGTGTACTTGCTTGTCAGTAGTGTGTAGTTGCTGGTCAGTAATGTGTAGTTGGGGTTTAGGGTGTAGTTGGTGGTCAGAAGTGTGTAGTTGGGGTCAGTAGTGTGTAGTTGCTGGTCAGTAGTGTGTAGTTGGGGTCAATAGTGTGTAGTTGTTGGTCAGTAGTGTGTAGTTGGGGTCAGTGATGTGTTGTTGGGGTTTAGGGTGTAGTTGGGGGTCAGAAGTGTATAGCTGCTGGTCAGTAGTGTGTAGTTGGGGTCAGTAATGTGTAGTTGCTGGTCAGTAATGTATTGTTGGGGTTTAGGGTGTAGTTGGGGGTCAGAAGTGTGTAGTTGGGGGTCAGTAGTGAGTAGTTGCTGGTCAGTAGTGTGTTGTTGGGGTTTAGGGTGTAGTTGGGGGTCAGAAGTGTATAGCTTCTGGTCAGTAATGTGTAGTTGCTGGTCTGTAGTGTGTTTGTGGGTGTTTAGGGTGTAGTTGGGGGTCAGAAGTGTGTAGTTGGGGTCAATATTGTGTAGTTGCTGGTCAGTAGTGTGTAGTTGCTGGTCAGTAATGTATTGTTGGGGTTTAGGGTGTAGTTGGGGGTCAGAAGTGTGTAGTTGTTGGTCAGTAGTGTGTAGTTGGGGTCAGTAGTGAGTAGTTGCTGGTCAGTAGTGTGTTGTTGGGGTTTAGGGTGTAGTTGGGGGTCAGAAGTGTATAGCTGCTGGTCAGTAGTGTGTAGTTGCTGGTCTGTAGTGTGTTGTTGGGGTTTAGGGTGTAGTTGGGGGTCAGAAGTGTGTAGTTGGGGTCAATATTGTGTAGTTGCTGGTCAGTAGTGTGTAGTTGCTGGTCAGTAATGTATTGTTGGGGTTTAGGGTGTAGTTGGGGGTCAGAAGTGTGTAGTTGTTGGTCAGTAGTGTGTAGTTGGGGTCAGTAGTGTGTACTTGCTGGTCAGTAGTGTGTAGTTGCTGGTCAGTAATGTGTAGTTGGGGTTTAGGGTGTAGTTGGTGGTCAGAAGTGTGTAGTTGGGGTCAGTAGTGTGTAGTTGCTGGTCAGTAGTGTGTAGTTGGGGTCAATAGTGTGTAGTTGTTGGTCAGTAGTGTGTAGTTGGGGTCAGTGATGTGTTGTTGGGGTTTAGGGTGTAGTTGGGGGTTAGAAGTGTATAGCTGCTGGTCAGTAGTGTGTAGTTGGGGTCAGTAATGTGTAGTTGCTGGTCAGTAATGTATTGTTGGGGTTTAGGGTGTAGTTGGGGGTCAGAAGTGTGTAGTTGGGGGTCAGTAGTGAGTAGTTGCTGGTCAGTAGTGTGTTGTTGGGGTTTAGGGTGTAGTTGGGGGTCAGAAGTGTATAGCTTCTGGTCAGTAGTGTGTAGTTGCTGGTCTGTAGTGTGTTTGTGGGTGTTTAGGGTGTAGTTGGGGGTCAGAAGTGTGTAGTTGGGGTCAATATTGTGTAGTTGCTGGTCAGTAGTGTGTAGTTGCTGGTCAGTAATGTGTTGTTGGGGTTTAGGGTGTGGTTGGGTGTCAGAAGTGTGTAGTTGGGCGTCAGAAGTGAGTAGTTGGGGTCAGTGGTGTGTAGTTGCTGGTCAGTAGTGTGTTGTTGGGGGTTAGGGTGTAGTTGGGGGTCAGAAGTGTGTAGTTGTTGGTCAGTAGTGTGTAGTTGGGGTCAGTAATGTGTTGTTGGGGTTTAGGGTGTAGTTGGGGGTCAGAAGTGTGTAGTTGGGGTCAGTAGTGTGTAGTTGCTGGTCAGTAGTGTGTAGTTGCTGGTCAGTAATGTGTTGTTGGGGTTTAGGGTGTGGTTGGGTGTCAGAAGTGTGTAGTTGGGCGTCAGAAGTGAGTAGTTGGGGTCAGTAGTGTGTAGTTGCTGGTCAGTAGTGTGTTGTTGGGGGTTAGGGTGTAGTTGGGGTTAGAAGTGTGTAGTTGGGGTCAGTGGTGTGTAGTTGCTGATCAGTAGTGTGTAGTTGGGGTCAGTAGTGTGTAGTTGTTGGTCAGTAGTGTGTAGTTGCTGGTTAGTAATGTGTTGTTGGGGTTTAGGGTGTAGTTGGGGGTCAGAAGTGTGTAGTTGCTGGTCAACAGTGTGTAGTTTGGGTCAGTAGTGTGTAGTTGGGGTCAGTAATGTGTTGTTGGGGTTTAAGGCGTAGTTGGGGGTCAGAAGTGTGTAGTTGCTGGTCAGTAGTGTGTAGTTGCTGGTCAGTAATGTGTTGTTGGGGTTCAGGGTGTAGTTGGGGGTCAGAAGTGTATAGCTGCTGGTCAGTAGTGTGTCGTTGCTGGTCTGTAGTGTGTTGTTGGGGTTTAGGGTGTAGTTGGGGGTCAGAAGTGTGTAGTTGGGGTCAATAGTGTGTAGTTGCTGGTCAGTAGTGTGTAGTTGCTGGTCAGTAATGTATTGTTGGGGTTTAGGGTGTAGTTGGGGGTCAGAAGTGTGTAGTTGGGGTCAGTAGTGTGTAGTTGGGGTCAGTAATGTGTTGTTGGGGTTTAAGGCATAGTTGGGGGTCAGAAGTGTGTAGTTGCTGGTCAGTAGTGTGTAGTTGCTGGTCAGTAGTGTGTAGTTGCTGGTCAGTAATGTGTTGTTGGGGTTTAGGGTGTAGTTGGGGGTCAGAAGTGTGTAGTTGGGGTCAGTAGTGAGTAGTTGCTGGTCAGTAGTGTGTTGTTGGGGTTTAGGGTGTAGTTGGGGGTCAGAAGTGTATAGCTGCTTGTCAGTAGTGTGTAGTTGCTGGTCTGTAGTGTGTTGTTGGGGTTTAGGGTGTAGTTGGGGGTCAGAAGTGTGTAGTTGGGGTCAATATTGTGTAGTTGCTGGTCAGTAGTGTGTAGTTGCTGGTCAGTAATGTATTGTTGGGGTTTAGGGTGTAGTTGGGGGTCAGAAGTGTGTAGTTGTTGGTCAGTAGTGTGTAGTTGGGGTCAGTAATGTGTTGTTGGGGTTTAGGGTGTAGTTGGGGGTCAGAAGTGTGTAGTTGGGGTCAGTAGTGTGTAGTTGCTGGTCAGTAGTGTGTAGTTGCTGGTCAGTAATGTGTTGTTGGGGTTTAGGGTGTAGTTCAGGGTCAGAAGTGTGTAGTTGGGGTCAGTAGTGAGTAGTTGCTGGTCAGTAGTGTTTTGTTGGGGTTTAGGGTGTAGTTGGGGGTCAGAAGTGTATAGTTGGGGTCAGTAGTGTGTAGTTGCTGGTCAGTAATGTGTTGTTGGGGTTTAGGGTGTGGTTGGGGGTCAGAAGTGTGTAGTTGGGGTCAGTAGTGTGTAGTTGCTGGTCAGTAGTGTGTAGTTGCTGGTCAGTAATGTGTTGTTGGGGTTTAGGGTGTAGTTCAGGGTCAGAAGTGTGTAGTTGGGGTCAGTAGTGAGTAGTTGCTGGTCAGTAGTGTATTGTTGGGGTTTAGGGTGTAGTTGGGGGTCAGAAGTGTATAGTTGGGGTCAGTAGTGTGTAGTTGCTGGTCTGTAGTGTGTAGTTGCTGGTCTGTAGTGTGCTGTTGGGGTTTAGGGGGTAGTTGGGGTTAGAAGTGTGTAGTTGGGGTCAGTGGTGTGTAGTTTCTGATCAGTAGTGTGTAGTTGGGGTCAGTAGTGTGTAGTTGTTGGTCAGTAGTGTGTAGTTGCTGGTCAGTAATGTTTTGTTGGGGTTTAGGCTGTAGTTGGGGGTCAGAAGTGTGTAGTTGGGGTCAGTAGTGTGTAGTTGCTGGTCAGTAGTGTGTAGTTGGGGTCAGTAGTGTGTAGGTGTTGGTCAGTAGTGTGTAGTTCCTGGTCAGTGATGTGTTGTTGGGGTTTAGGGTGTAGTTGGGGGTCAGAAGTGTATAGCTGCTGGTCAGTAGTGTGTAGTTGCTGGTTTGTAGTGTGTTGTTGGGGTTTAGGGTGTAGTTGGGGGTCAGAAGTGTGTAGTTGGGGTCAGTAGTGTGTAGTTGCTGGTCAGTAATGTATTGTTGGGGTTTAGGGTGTAGTTGGGGGTCAGAAGTGTGTAGTTGGGGTCAGTAGTGTGTAGTTGGGGTCAGTAATGTATTGTTGGGGATTAGGGTGTAGTTGGGGGTCAGAAGTGTGTAGTTGGGGTCAGTAGTGTGTAGTTGGGGTCAGTAATGTGTTGTTGGGGTTTAAGGCGTAGTTGGGGGTCAGAAGTGTGTAGTTGCTGGTCAGTAGTGTGTAGTTGCTGGTCAGTAATGTGTTGTTGGGGTTCAGGGTGTAGTTGGGGGTCAGAAGTGTATAGCTGCTGGTCAGTAGTGTGTCGTTGCTGGTCTGTAGTGTGTTGTTGGGGTTTAGGGTGTAGTTGGGGGTCAGAAGTGTGTAGTTGGGGTCAATAGTGTGTAGTTGCTGGTCAGTAGTGTGTAGTTGCTGGTCAGTAATGTATTGTTGGGGTTTAGGGTGTAGTTGGGGGTCAGAAGTGTGTAGTTGGGGTCAGTAGTGTGTAGTTGGGGTCAGTAATGTGTTGTTGGGGTTTAGGGTGTAGTTGGGGGTCAGAAGTGTGTAGTTGGGGTCAGTAGTGTGTAGTTGCTGGTCAGTAGTGTGTAGTTGCTGGTCAGTAATGTGTTGTTGGTATTTAGGGTGTAGTTGGGGGTCAGAAGTGAATAGCTGCTGGTCAGTAGTGTGTAGTTGCTGGTCAGTAGTGTGTAGTTGCTGGTCTGTAGTGTGTAGTTGCTGGTCAGTAGTGTGTTGTTGGGGTTTAGGGTGTAGTTGGGGTTAGAAGTGTGTAGTTGGGGTCAGTGGTGTGTAGTTGCTGATCAGTAGTGTGTAGTTGGGGTCAGTAGTGTGTAGTTGTTGGTCAGTAGTGTGTAGTTGCTGGTTAGTAATGTGTTGTTGGGGTTTAGGGTGTAGTTGGGGGTCAGAAGTGTGTAGTTGCTGGTCAACAGTGTGTAGTTGCTGGTCAGTAATGTGTTGTTGGGGTTTAGGGTGTAGTTGGGGGTCAGAAGTGTGTAGTTGGGTCCAGTAGTGTGTAGTTGCTGGTCAGTAGTGTATAGTTGCTGGTCAGTAATATTTTCTTGGGGTTTGGGGTGTAGTTGGGGGTCAGAAGTGTGTAGTTGGGGTCAGTAGTGTGTAGTTGCTGGTCAGTAATGTGTTGTTGGGGGTTAGGGTGTAGTTGGGGGTCAGAAGTGTGTAGTTAGGGTCAGTAGTGTGTAGTTGCTGGTCAGTAATGTGTTGTTGGGGTTTAGGGTGTAGTTGGGGGTCAAAAGGGTATAGCTGCTGGTCAGAAGTGTGTAGTTGGGGTCAGTAGTGTGTAGTTGCTGGTCAGTAGTGTGTAGTTGCTGGTCAGTAATGTATTGTTGGGGTTTAGGGTGTAGTTGGGGGTCAGAAGTGTGTAGTTGTTGGTCAGTAGTGTGTAGTTGCTGGTCAGTAATGTGTTGTTGGGGTTTAGGCTGTAGTTGGGGGTCAGAAGTGTGTAGTTGGGGTCAGTAGTGTGTAGTTGCTGGTCAGTAGTGTGTAGTTGGGGTCAGTAGTGTGTAGGTGTTGGTCAGTAGTGTGTAGTTCCTGGTCAGTGATGTGTTGTTGGGGTTTAGGGTGTAGTTGGGGGTCAGAAGTGTATAGCTGCTGGTCAGTAGTGTGTACTTGCTGGTTTGTAGTGTGTTGTTGGGGTTTAGGGTGTAGTTGGGGGTCAGAAGTGTGTAGTTGGGGTCAGTAGTGTGTAGTTGCTGGTCAGTAATGTATTGTTGGGGTTTAGGGTGTAGTTGGGGGTCAGAAGTGTGTAGTTGCTGGTCAACAGTGTGTAGTTGCTGGTCAGTAATGTGTTGTTGGGGTTTAGGGTGTAGTTGGGGGTCAGAAGTGTGTAGTTGGGTCCAGTAGTGTGTAGTTGCTGGTCAGTAGTGTATAGTTGCTGGTCAGTAATATTTTCTTGGGGTTTGGGGTGTAGTTGGGGATCAGAAGTGTGTAGTTGGGGTCAGTAGTGTGTAGTTGCTGGTCAGTAATGTGTTGTTGGGGGTTAGGGTGTAGTTGGGGGTCAGAAGTGTGTAGTTAGGGTCAGTAGTGTGTAGATGCTGGTCAGTAATGTGTTGTTGGGGTTTAGGGTGTAGTTGGGGGTCAAAAGGGTATAGCTGCTGGTCAGAAGTGTGTAGTTGGGGTCAGTAGTGTGTACTTGCTGGTCAGTAGTGTGTAGTTGCTGGTCAGTAATGTGTAGTTGGGGTTTAGGGTGTAGTTGGTGGTCAGAAGTGTGTAGTTGGGGTCAGTAGTGTGTAGTTGCTGGTCAGTAGTGTGTAGTTGGGGTCAATAGTGTGTAGTTGTTGGTCAGTAGTGTGTAGTTGGGGTCAGTGATGTGTTGTTGGGGTTTAGGGTGCAGTTGGGGGTCAGAAGTGTATAGCTGCTGGTCAGTAGTGTGTAGTTGCTGGTCAGTAATGTATTGTTGGGGTTTAGGGTGTAGTTGGGGGTCAGATGTGTGTAGTTGGGGTCAGTAGTGTGTAGTTGAGGTCAGTAATGTATTGTTGGGGTTTAGGGTGTAGTTGGGGGTCAGAAGTGTGTAGTTGGGGTCAGTAGTGTGTAGTTGGGGTCAGTAATGTGTTGTTGGGGTTTAAGGCATAGTTGGGGGTCAGAAGTGTGTAGTTGCTGGTCAGTAGTGTGTAGTTGCTGGTCAGTAGTGTGTAGTTGCTGGTCAGTAATGTGTTGTTGGGGTTTAGGGTGTAGTTAGGGGTCAGAAGTGTGTAGTTGGGGTCAGTAGTGAGTAGTTGCTGGTCAGTAGTGTGTTGTTGGGGTTTAGGGTGTAGTTGGGGGTCAGAAGTGTATAGCTGCTTGTCAGTAGTGTGTAGTTGCTGGTCTGTAGTGTGTTGTTGGGGTTTAGGGTGTAGTTGGGGGTCAGAAGTGTGTAGTTGGGGTCAATATTGTGTAGTTGCTGGTCAGTAGTGTGTAGTTGCTGGTCAGTAATGTATTGTTGGGGTTTAGGGTGTAGTTGGGGGTCAGAAGTGTGTAGTTGTTGGTCAGTAGTGTGTAGTTGGGGTCAGTAATGTGTTGTTGGGGTTTAGGGTGTAGTTGGGGGTCAGAAGTGTGTAGTTGGGGTCAGTAGTGTGTAGTTGCTGGTCAGTAGTGTGTAGTTGCTGGTCAGTAATGTGTTGTTGGGGTTTAGGGTGTGGTTGGGTGTCAGAAGTGTGTAGTTGGGCGTCAGAGGTGAGTAGTTGGGGTCAGTAGTGTGTAGTTTCTGGTTAGTAATGTGTTGTTGGGGTTTAGGGTGTAGTTGGGGGTCAGAAGTGTGTAGTTGCTGGTCAACAGTGTGTAGTTGCTGGTCAGTAATGTGTTGTTGGGGTTTAGGGTGTAGTTGGGGGTCAGAAGTGTGTAGTTGGGTCCAGTAGTGTGTAGTTGCTGGTCAGTAGTGTATAGTTGCTGGTTAGTAATATATTCTTGGGGTTTAGGGTTTAGTTGGGGGTCAGAAGTGTGTAGTTGGGGTCAGTAGTGTGTAGTTGCTGGTCAGTAATGTGTTGTTGGGGGTTAGGGTGTAGTTGGGGGTCAGTAGTGTGTAGTTGGGGTCAGTAGTGTGTAGTTGCTGGTCAGTAATGTGTTGTTGGGGTTTAGGGTGTAGTTGGGGGTCAGAAGGGTATAGCTGCTGGTCAGAAGTGTGTAGTTGGGGTCAGTAGTGTGTACTTGCTGGTCAGTAGTGTGTAGTTGCTGGTCAGTAATGTGTAGTTGGGGTTTAGGGTGTAGTTGGTGGTCAGAAGTGTGTAGTTGGGGTCAGTAGTGTGTAGTTGCTGGTCAGTAGTGTGTAGTTGGGGTCAATAGTGTGTAGTTGTTGGTCAGTAGTGTGTAGTTGGGGTCAGTGATGTGTTGTTGGGGTTTAGGGTGTAGTTGGGGGTCAGAAGTGTATAGCTGCTGGTCAGTAGTGTGTAGTTGGGGTCAGTAATGTGTAGTTGCTGGTCAGTAATGTATTGTTGGGGTTTAGGGTGTAGTTGGGGGTCAGAAGTGTGTAGTTGGGGGTCAGTAGTGAGTAGTTGCTGGTCAGTAGTGTGTTGTTGGGGTTTAGGGTGTAGTTGGGGGTCAGAAGTGTATAGCTGCTGGTCAGTAGTGTGTAGTTGCTGGTCTGTAGTGTGTTGTTGGGGTTTAGGGTGTAGTTGGGGGTCAGAAGTGTGTAGTTGGGGTCAATATTGTGTAGTTGCTGGTCAGTAGTGTGTAGTTGCTGGTCAGTAATGTATTGTTGGGGTTTAGGGTGTAGTTGGGGGTCAGAAGTGTGTAGTTGTTGGTCAGTAGTGTGTAGTTGGGGTCAGTAGTGTGTACTTGCTTGTCAGTAGTGTGTAGTTGCTGGTCAGTAATGTGTAGTTGGGGTTTAGGGTGTAGTTGGTGGTCAGAAGTGTGTAGTTGGGGTCAGTAGTGTGTAGTTGCTGGTCAGTAGTGTGTAGTTGGGGTCAATAGTGTGTAGTTGTTGGTCAGTAGTGTGTAGTTGGGGTCAGTGATGTGTTGTTGGGGTTTAGGGTGTAGTTGGGGGTCAGAAGTGTATAGCTGCTGGTCAGTAGTGTGTAGTTGGGGTCAGTAATGTGTAGTTGCTGGTCAGTAATGTATTGTTGGGGTTTAGGGTGTAGTTGGGGGTCAGAAGTGTGTAGTTGGGGGTCAGTAGTGAGTAGTTGCTGGTCAGTAGTGTGTTGTTGGGGTTTAGGGTGTAGTTGGGGGTCAGAAGTGTATAGCTTCTGGTCAGTAATGTGTAGTTGCTGGTCTGTAGTGTGTTTGTGGGTGTTTAGGGTGTAGTTGGGGGTCAGAAGTGTGTAGTTGGGGTCAATATTGTGTAGTTGCTGGTCAGTAGTGTGTAGTTGCTGGTCAGTAATGTATTGTTGGGGTTTAGGGTGTAGTTGGGGGTCAGAAGTGTGTAGTTGTTGGTCAGTAGTGTGTAGTTGGGGTCAGTAGTGAGTAGTTGCTGGTCAGTAGTGTGTTGTTGGGGTTTAGGGTGTAGTTGGGGGTCAGAAGTGTATAGCTGCTGGTCAGTAGTGTGTAGTTGCTGGTCTGTAGTGTGTTGTTGGGGTTTAGGGTGTAGTTGGGGGTCAGAAGTGTGTAGTTGGGGTCAATATTGTGTAGTTGCTGGTCAGTAGTGTGTAGTTGCTGGTCAGTAATGTATTGTTGGGGTTTAGGGTGTAGTTGGGGGTCAGAAGTGTGTAGTTGTTGGTCAGTAGTGTGTAGTTGGGGTCAGTAGTGTGTACTTGCTGGTCAGTAGTGTGTAGTTGCTGGTCAGTAATGTGTAGTTGGGGTTTAGGGTGTAGTTGGTGGTCAGAAGTGTGTAGTTGGGGTCAGTAGTGTGTAGTTGCTGGTCAGTAGTGTGTAGTTGGGGTCAATAGTGTGTAGTTGTTGGTCAGTAGTGTGTAGTTGGGGTCAGTGATGTGTTGTTGGGGTTTAGGGTGTAGTTGGGGGTTAGAAGTGTATAGCTGCTGGTCAGTAGTGTGTAGTTGGGGTCAGTAATGTGTAGTTGCTGGTCAGTAATGTATTGTTGGGGTTTAGGGTGTAGTTGGGGGTCAGAAGTGTGTAGTTGGGGGTCAGTAGTGAGTAGTTGCTGGTCAGTAGTGTGTTGTTGGGGTTTAGGGTGTAGTTGGGGGTCAGAAGTGTATAGCTTCTGGTCAGTAGTGTGTAGTTGCTGGTCTGTAGTGTGTTTGTGGGTGTTTAGGGTGTAGTTGGGGGTCAGAAGTGTGTAGTTGGGGTCAATATTGTGTAGTTGCTGGTCAGTAGTGTGTAGTTGCTGGTCAGTAATGTGTTGTTGGGGTTTAGGGTGTGGTTGGGTGTCAGAAGTGTGTAGTTGGGCGTCAGAAGTGAGTAGTTGGGGTCAGTGGTGTGTAGTTGCTGGTCAGTAGTGTGTTGTTGGGGGTTAGGGTGTAGTTGGGGGTCAGAAGTGTGTAGTTGTTGGTCAGTAGTGTGTAGTTGGGGTCAGTAATGTGTTGTTGGGGTTTAGGGTGTAGTTGGGGGTCAGAAGTGTGTAGTTGGGGTCAGTAGTGTGTAGTTGCTGGTCAGTAGTGTGTAGTTGCTGGTCAGTAATGTGTTGTTGGGGTTTAGGGTGTGGTTGGGTGTCAGAAGTGTGTAGTTGGGCGTCAGAAGTGAGTAGTTGGGGTCAGTAGTGTGTAGTTGCTGGTCAGTAGTGTGTTGTTGGGGGTTAGGGTGTAGTTGGGGTTAGAAGTGTGTAGTTGGGGTCAGTGGTGTGTAGTTGCTGATCAGTAGTGTGTAGTTGGGGTCAGTAGTGTGTAGTTGTTGGTCAGTAGTGTGTAGTTGCTGGTTAGTAATGTGTTGTTGGGGTTTAGGGTGTAGTTGGGGGTCAGAAGTGTGTAGTTGCTGGTCAACAGTGTGTAGTTTGGGTCAGTAGTGTGTAGTTGGGGTCAGTAATGTGTTGTTGGGGTTTAAGGCGTAGTTGGGGGTCAGAAGTGTGTAGTTGCTGGTCAGTAGTGTGTAGTTGCTGGTCAGTAATGTGTTGTTGGGGTTCAGGGTGTAGTTGGGGGTCAGAAGTGTATAGCTGCTGGTCAGTAGTGTGTCGTTGCTGGTCTGTAGTGTGTTGTTGGGGTTTAGGGTGTAGTTGGGGGTCAGAAGTGTGTAGTTGGGGTCAATAGTGTGTAGTTGCTGGTCAGTAGTGTGTAGTTGCTGGTCAGTAATGTATTGTTGGGGTTTAGGGTGTAGTTGGGGGTCAGAAGTGTGTAGTTGGGGTCAGTAGTGTGTAGTTGGGGTCAGTAATGTGTTGTTGGGGTTTAGGGTGTAGTTGGGGGTCAGAAGTGTGTAGTTGGGGTCAGTAGTGTGTAGTTGCTGGTCAGTAGTGTGTAGTTGCTGGTCAGTAATGTGTTGTTGGGATTTAGGGTGTAGTTGGGGGTCAGTAGTGAATAGCTGCTGGTCAGTAGTGTGTAGTTGCTGGTCAGTAGTGTGTAGTTGCTGGTCTGTAGTGTGTAGTTGCTGGTCAGTAGTGTGTTGTTGGGGTTTAGGGTGTAGTTGGGGTTAGAAGTGTGTAGTTGGGGTCAGTGGTGTGTAGTTGCTGATCAGTAGTGTGTAGTTGGGGTCAGTAGTGTGTAGTTGTTGGTCAGTAGTGTGTAGTTGCTGGTTAGTAATGTGTTGTTGGGGTTTAGGGTGTAGTTGGGGGTCAGAAGTGTGTAGTTGCTGGTCAACAGTGTGTAGTTGCTGGTCAGTAATGTGTTGTTGGGGTTTAGGGTGTAGTTGGGGGTCAGAAGTGTGTAGTTGGGTCCAGTAGTGTGTAGTTGCTGGTCAGTAGTGTATAGTTGCTGGTCAGTAATATTTTCTTGGGGTTTGGGGTGTAGTTGGGGGTCAGAAGTGTGTAGTTGGGGTCAGTAGTGTGTAGTTGCTGGTCAGTAATGTGTTGTTGGGGGTTAGGGTGTAGTTGGGGGTCAGAAGTGTGTAGTTAGGGTCAGTAGTGTGTAGTTGCTGGTCAGTAATGTGTTGTTGGGGTTTAGGGTGTAGTTGGGGGTCAAAAGGGTATAGCTGCTGGTCAGAAGTGTGTAGTTGGGGTCAGTAGTGTGTACTTGCTGGTCAGTAGTGTGTAGTTGCTGGTCAGTAATGTGTAGTTGGGGTTTAGGGTGTAGTTGGTGGTCAGAAGTGTGTAGTTGGGGTCAGTAGTGTGTAGTTGCTGGTCAGTAGTGTGTAGTTGGGGTCAATAGTGTGTAGTTGTTGGTCAGTAGTGTGTAGTTGGGGTCAGTGATGTGTCGTTGGGGTTTAGGGTGCAGTTGGGGGTCAGAAGTGTATAGCTGCTGGTCAGTAGTGTGTAGTTGCTGGTCAGTAATGTATTGTTGGGGTTTAGGGTGTAGTTGGGGGTCAGAAGTGTGTAGTTGGGGTCAGTAGTGTGTAGTTGAGGTCAGTAATGTATTGTTGGGGTTTAGGGTGTAGTTGGGGGTCAGAAGTGTGTAGTTGGGGTCAGTAGTGTGTAGTTGGGGTCAGTAATGTGTTGTTGGGGTTTAAGGCATAGTTGGGGGTCAGAAGTGTGTAGTTGCTGGTCAGTAGTGTGTAGTTGCTGGTCAGTAATGTGTTGTTGGGGTTTAGGGTGTAGTTGGGGGTCAGAAGTGTGTAGTTGGGGTCAGTAGTGAGTAGTTGCTGGTCAGTAGTGTGTTGTTGGGGTTTAGGGTGTAGTTGGGGGTCAGAAGTGTATAGCTGCTGGTCAGTAGTGTGTAGTTGCTGGTCTGTAGTGTGTTGTTGGGGTTTAGGGTGTAGTTGGGGGTCAGAAGTGTGTAGTTGGGGTCAATATTGTGTAGTTGCTGGTCAGTAGTGTGTAGTTGCTGGTCAGTAATGTATTGTTGGGGTTTAGGGTGTAGTTGGGGGTCAGAAGTGTGTAGTTGTTGGTCAGTAGTGTGTAGTTGCTGGTCAGTAATGTGTTGTTGGGGTTTAGGCTGTAGTTGGGGGTCAGAAGTGTGTAGTTGGGGTCAGTAGTGTGTAGTTGCTGGTCAGTAGTGTGTAGTTGGGGTCAGTAGTGTGTAGGTGTTGGTCAGTAGTGTGTAGTTGGGGTCAGTAGTGTGTAGGTGTTGGTCAGTAGTGTGTAGTTCCTGGTCAGTGATGTGTTGTTGGGGTTTAGGGTGTAGTTGGGGGTCAGAAGTGTATAGCTGCTGGTCAGTAGTGTGTAGTTGCTGGTTTGTAGTGTGTTGTTGGGGTTTAGGGTGTAGTTGGGGGTCAGAAGTGTGTAGTTGGGGTCAGTAGTGTGTAGTTGCTGGTCTGTAGTGTATTGTTGGGGTTTAGGGTGTAGTTGGGGGTCAGAAGTGTGTAGTTGGGGTCAGTAGTGTGTAGTTGGGGTCAGTAATGTATTGTTGGGGTTTAGGGTGTAGTTGGGGGTCAGAAGTGTGTAGTTGGGGTCAGTAGTGTGTAGTTGGGGTCAGTAATGTGTTGTTGGGGTTTAAGGCGTAGTTGGGGGTCAGAAGTGTGTAGTTGCTGGTCAGTAGTGTGTAGTTGCTGGTCAGTAATGTGTTGTTGGGGTTCAGGGTGTAGTTGGGGGTCAGAAGTGTATAGCTGCTGGTCAGTAGTGTGTCGTTGCTGGTCTGTAGTGTGTTGTTGGGGTTTAGGGTGTAGTTGGGGGTCAGAAGTGTGTAGTTGGGGTCAATAGTGTGTAGTTGCTGGTCAGTAGTGTGTAGTTGCTGGTCAGTAATGTATTGTTGGGGTTTAGGGTGTAGTTGGGGGTCAGAAGTGTGTAGTTGGGGTCAGTAGTGTGTAGTTGGGGTCAGTAATGTGTTGTTGGGGTTTAGGGTGTAGTTGGGGGTCAGAAGTGTGTAGTTGGGGTCAGTAGTGTGTAGTTGCTGGTCAGTAGTGTGTAGTTGCTGAACAGTAATGTGTTGTTGGGATTTAGGGTGTAGTTGGGGGTCAGAAGTGAATAGCTGCTGGTCAGTAGTGTGTAGTTGCTGGTCAGTAGTGTGTAGTTGCTGGTCTGTAGTGTGTAGTTGCTGGTCAGTAGTGTGTTGTTGGGGTTTAGGGTGTAGTTGGGGTTAGAAGTGTGTAGTTGGGGTCAGTGGTGTGTAGTTGCTGATCAGTAGTGTGTAGTTGGGGTCAGTAGTGTGTAGTTGTTGGTCAGTAGTGTGTAGTTGCTGGTTAGTAATGTGTTGTTGGGGTTTAGGGTGTAGTTGGGGGTCAGAAGTGTGTAGTTGCTGGTCAACAGTGTGTAGTTGCTGGTCAGTAATGTGTTGTTGGGGTTTAGGGTGTTGTTGGGGGTCAGAAGTGTGTAGTTGGGTCCAGTAGTGTGTAGTTGCTGGTCAGTAGTGTATAGTTGCTGGTCAGTAATATTTTCTTGGGGTTTGGGGTGTAGTTGGGGGTCAGAAGTGTGTAGTTGGGGTCAGTAGTGTGTAGTTGCTGGTCAGTAATGTGCTGTTGGGGGTTAGGGTGTAGTTGGGGGTCAGAAGTGTGTAGTTAGGGTCAGTAGTGTGTAGTTGCTGGTCAGTAATGTGTTGTTGGGGTTTAGGGTGTAGTTGGGGGTCAAAAGGGTATAGCTGCTGGTCAGAAGTGTGTAGTTGGGGTCAGTAGTGTGTACTTGCTGGTCAGTAGTGTGTAGTTGCTGGTCAGTAATGTGTAGTTGGGGTTTAGGGTGTAGTTGGTGGTCAGAAGTGTGTAGTTGGGGTCAGTAGTGTGTAGTTGCTGGTCAGTAGTGTGTAGTTGGGGTCATTAGTGTGTAGTTGTTGGTCAGTAGTGTGTAGTTGGGGTCAGTGATGTGTTGTTGGGGTTTAGGGTGCAGTTGGGGGTCAGAAGTGTATAGCTGCTGGTCAGTAGTGTGTAGTTGCTGGTCAGTAATGTATTGTTGGGGTTTAGGGTGTAGTTGGGGGTCAGAAGTGTGTAGTTGGGGTCAGTAGTGTGTAGTTGAGGTCAGTAATGTATTGTTGGGGTTTAGGGTGTAGTTGGGGGTCAGAAGTGTGTAGTTGGGGTCAGTAGTGTGTAGTTGGGGTCAGTAATGTGTTGTTGGGGTTTAAGGCATAGTTGGGGGTCAGAAGTGTGTAGTTGCTGGTCAGTAGTGTGTAGTTGCTGGTCAGTAGTGTGTAGTTGCTGGTCAGTAATGTGTTGTTGGGGTTTAGGGTGTAGTTGGGGGTCAGAAGTGTGTAGTTGGGGTCAGTAGTGAGTAGTTGCTGGTCAGTAGTGTGTTGTTGGGGTTTAGGGTGTAGTTGGGGGTCAGAAGTGTATAGCTGCTGGTCAGTAGTGTGTAGTTGCTGGTCTGTAGTGTGTTGTTGGGGTTTAGGGTGTAGTTGGGGGTCAGAAGTGTGTAGTTGGGGTCAATATTGTGTAGTTGCTGGTCAGTAGTGTGTAGTTGCTGGTCAGTAATGTATTGTTGGGGTTTAGGGTGTAGTTGGGGGTCAGAAGTGTGTAGTTGTTGGTCAGTAGTGTGTAGTTGGGGTCAGTAATGTGTTGTTGGGGTTTAGGGTGTAGTTGGGGGTCAGAAGTGTGTAGTTGGGGTCAGTAGTGTGTAGTTGCTGGTCAGTAGTGTGTAGTTGCTGGTCAGTAATGTGTTTTTGGGGTTTAGGGTGTGGTTGGGTGTCAGAAGT
The DNA here is from genome assembly GCF_029633855.1 of Hoplias malabaricus. NCBI lineage: Eukaryota > Metazoa > Chordata > Actinopteri > Characiformes > Erythrinidae > Hoplias > Hoplias malabaricus. The sequence goes on from NC_089814.1 coordinate 1,801,723, forward strand.
GTGTAGTTGGGCGTCAGAGGTGAGTAGTTGGGGTCAGTAGTGTGTAGTTTCTGGTTAGTAATGTGTTGTTGGGGTTTAGGGTGTAGTTGGGGGTCAGAAGTGTGTAGTTGCTGGTCAACAGTGTGTAGTTGCTGGTCAGTAATGTGTTGTTGGGGTTTAGGGTGTAGTTGGGGGTCAGAAGTGTGTAGTTGGGTCCAGTAGTGTGTAGTTGCTGGTCAGTAGTGTATAGTTGCTGGTTAGTAATATATTCTTGGGGTTTAGGGTGTAGTTGGGGGTCAGAAGTGTGTAGTTGGGGTTAGTAGTGTGTAGTTGCTGGTCAGTAATGTGTTGTTGGGGGTTAGGGTGTAGTTGGGGGTCAGTAGTGTGTAGTTGGGGTCAGTAGTGTGTAGTTGCTGGTCAGTAATGTGTTGTTGGGGTTTAGGGTGTAGTTGGGGGTCAGAAGGGTATAGCTGCTGGTCAGAAGTGTGTAGTTGGGGTCAGTAGTGTGTACTTGCTGGTCAGTAGTGTGTAGTTGCTGGTCAGTAATGTGTAGTTGGGGTTTAGGGTGTAGTTGGTGGTCAGAAGTGTGTAGTTGGGGTCAGTAGTGTGTAGTTGCTGGTCAGTAGTGTGTAGTTGGGGTCAATAGTGTGTAGTTGTTGGTCAGTAGTGTGTAGTTGGGGTCAGTGATGTGTTGTTGGGGTTTAGGGTGTAGTTGGGGGTCAGAAGTGTATAGCTGCTGGTCAGTAGTGTGTAGTTGGGGTCAGTAATGTGTAGTTGCTGGTCAGTAATGTATTGTTGGGGTTTAGGGTGTAGTTGGGGGTCAGAAGTGTGTAGTTGGGGGTCAGTAGTGAGTAGTTGCTGGTCAGTAGTGTGTTGTTGGGGTTTAGGGTGTAGTTGGGGGTCAGAAGTGTATAGCTGCTGGTCAGTAGTGTGTAGTTGCTGGTCTGTAGTGTGTTGTTGGGGTTTAGGGTGTAGTTGGGGGTCAGAAGTGTGTAGTTGGGGTCAATATTGTGTAGTTGCTGGTCAGTAGTGTGTAGTTGCTGGTCAGTAATGTATTGTTGGGGTTTAGGGTGTAGTTGGGGGTCAGAAGTGTGTAGTTGTTGGTCAGTAGTGTGTAGTTGGGGTCAGTAGTGTGTACTTGCTGGTCAGTAGTGTGTAGTTGCTGGTCAGTAATGTGTAGTTGGGGTTTAGGGTGTAGTTGGTGGTCAGAAGTGTGTAGTTGGGGTCAGTAGTGTGTAGTTGCTGGTCAGTAGTGTGTAGTTGGGGTCAATAGTGTGTAGTTGTTGGTCAGTAGTGTGTAGTTGGGGTCAGTGACATGTTGTTGGGGTTTAGGGTGTAGTTGGGGGTCAGAAGTGTATAGCTGCTGGTCAGTAGTGTGTAGTTGGGGTCAGTAATGTGTAGTTGCTGGTCAGTAATGTATTGTTGGGGTTTAGGGTGTAGTTGGGGGTCAGAAGTGTGTAGTTGGGGGTCAGTAGTGAGTAGTTGCTGGTCAGTAGTGTGTTGTTGGGGTTTAGGGTGTAGTTGGGGGTCAGAAGTGTATAGCTTCTGGTCAGTAGTGTGTAGTTGCTGGTCTGTAGTGTGTTTGTGGGTGTTTAGGGTGTAGTTGGGGGTCAGAAGTGTGTAGTTGGGGTCAATATTGTGTAGTTGCTGGTCAGTAGTGTGTAGTTGCTGGTCAGTAATGTATTGTTGGGGTTTAGGGTGTAGTTGGGGGTCAGAAGTGTGTAGTTGTTGGTCAGTAGTGTGTAGTTGGGGTCAGTAATGTGTTGTTGGGGTTTAGGGTGTAGTTGGGGGTCAGAAGTGTGTAGTTGGGGTCAGTAGTGTGTAGTTGCTGGTCAGTAGTGTGTAGTTGCTGGTCAGTAATGTGTTGTTGGGGTTTAGGGTGTGGTTGGGTGTCAGAAGTGTGTAGTTGGGCGTCAGAAGTGAGTAGTTGGGGTCAGTAGTGTGTAGTTGCTGGTCAGTAATGTGTTGTTGGGGTTTAGGGTGTAGTTGGGGGTCAGAAGTGTGTAGTTGGGGTCAGTAGTATGTAGTTGCTGGTCAGTAGTTTGTAGTTGCTGGTCAGTAGTATGTAGTTGCTGGTCAGTAATGTGTTGTTGGGGTTTAGGGTGTAGTTGGGGGTTAGAAGTGTGTAATTGGGTCCAGTAGTGTGTAGTTGCTGGTCAGTAGTGTGTAGTTGCTGGTCAGTAATATATTCTTGGGGTTTAGGGTGTAGTTGGGGGTCAGAAGTGTGTAGTTGGGGTCAGTAATGTGTAGTTGCTGGTCAGTAGTGTTTAGTTGCTGGTCAGTAGTGTGTTGTTGGGGGTTAGGGTGTAGTTGGGGGTCAGAAGTGTGTAGTTGGGGTCAGTAGTGTGTAGTTGCTGGTCAGTAGTGTGTAGTTGCTGGTCAGTAGTGTGTTGTTGGGGGTTAGGGTGTAGTTGGGGGTCAGAAGTGTGTAGTTGGGGTCAGTAGTGTGTAGTTGCTGGTCAGTAGTGTGTAGTTGCTGGTCAGTAGTGTGTTGTTGGGGTTTAGGGTGTAGTTAGGGGCCAGAAGTGTGTAGTTTGGGATATTGAGACTTTAATGAGGTTTCATCTGTTATGATTAAATGCATTGAAGGGTTGGTTGATTTTGTGGTGGAATGTTTTCTCCTTTATTTTTCGGACGTGAGTCAGTGGTGAGCAGGAAGGCATCATCGCTGGTTAGAGACACTGTGGCTTTAAACAGAGCAGATACTGTGTCACTATATACAGCGTGAAGACTGCAGGCGTTTCCTGTGGGTTTTTATTTGTTTCAGAATACTTTCACTTCATTCACTGAAATAGAGTTGAGAGCTTTTCTTACTGTGAAACCATCTTCTCCACAGCAGCTCTGTCCTTTACATAAAACCCTAACAGCTTAAACAGACCGCGACCCTGAAATGGAGAAGCGGAGAAGAAAATGATGATGATGATGATGATGAGCTTAAACAGAAACAAACACATGCTTCTCACCAGGGCTTGTCCTTTTCCTGGGTCAGGAAAATCCAAACACACCTCCTGGATTTATTCTCATATGTTTACTATGTTTTCTGTTATTATCTCCAGCTGTGACCTGCTGAAACTGATGATGACTGTCAGGACAGGGACCTGGGGTTTTTACCCTCTTTCTGCTGCTCACAGTCTCGGCTGTGTTATATATCATTGTGTTCTTATTAGTCCTTTTAATGTATTCATCTGTGTATTATTTTCATGACAGTGAAAAGTGCTATATTAATGCAATGCATTACTTTTATTATTATGATAGAACTCTTCATGCAGTTTTTTAATTTTATATATAAAATAATCAACACATTATAATCCACAGTGTCCACAGACATCAGGAAGTGAAGAATGTTTCAGCAGAGACACAAACACTGAGACACAAACACTGAAACACAGACACAAAAACGAGACATTGAGACACAGGCACAAACAAAAACACTGAAACACAGACACTGAGACAGAGACAGTAAAACACAGGCACTGAGACAAAGACACTGAAACACAAACACTGAGACAAAGACACTGAGACACAAACACTAAAACACACAAACTGAGAAACTGAAATACAGATACAGAGACGCAGACACTGAGACGCAGACACTGAGACGCAGACACTGAGACAAAGACACTGAGACAAAGACACTGAGACACAGGCACAAACAAAAACACTGAAAAACAGACACTGAGACAGAGACACAGGCACTGAGACACAGACACTGAGGCACAGACACTGAGATGCAGATGTGACGCGGCGTACCTCCTACCCATTAAATCACCAAACCCTAATGGTCATAAGAGGGATAATACCCACTAACAGAATGGGTTATATGTATAAAAAAATACCCTGTGATTATAATCAAACTACGCCACCTGGAAATAAGACTAAGGAAATAAGACTAATAAAACTAGCCAGGCAACCCAGGTTCATTTGTTGGAGACAGAGACTTGTTGTCCACACTCAATTTTATTTTCACAATAAGATGATTTTATCTCAATACACATTCAACCATTGACCTAAAAGACTAAAAGACTTTAGCTGCAGCTTTTAAATTAATACAACAACATTCATTAAAATTCAGTCAAAATTACTATATTTTAAAATGGCAACAAGGTGCCATAAACTAGCTGCCACAACTAGAGAGAGAGAGAGAGAGAGAGAGAAAGAGAGAAGGACTCTAACAGAAAAAAATAAAACAAATTGACAAACTCAAGAAATAACCAATTACAACAAAACCAAAATAAACAAATGAAAATCAATAAGGACAGTATACACTTAAAGAATAAGACAAAAAAAATAATAAAAGAAAATGAGCAAACCCAAAATTGGGATATAACCCACTAACTAAACCCAAAAATTAACACAAATAATCTAACAAAATAGAAACGAAAACTTAACACAAAAGAAAAGCAACAATTTCCAAAAGAAAATACAACTGTCGCAGAATAAACTGCACCTTGAAAACAAAACAAAAAAAGGAAATAACCAAAAATAAAAAAACCAAAAAACAATTTAACAGACCCGCAAGTAATATACGAATCTATAACAGTGCAGCAGCATGACTTTGTCAAGACGTGGAGAAAACAGCAGCACCACGAGAGGAGGAGCAGCTAGGGGAATGTTTAAACTCCATTTAAAAGGAGTTTATCTCTGTCGGCACGAAGGTGCAACAACAGATAGGAGAGAAGGAGCAGCTGGCAGTGTGACGGTTCTGGAATTAAGCTGTGAAGCAGCAAAATAGTGAAGATGCAAAGCACAGAGCAGCAACGATGCGAAGCAGAGAATGAATGAAGGCCTCAGACCACAGCACAACACCCACATCAATCACTACTAAAATAATTAAAACACACAAATTGTTGCAGTTGTACCTGAATCCACCACGCCAAACCACACGCCAAGCCAACAACAGGAAGGTCAAGTTCACCGGAAAGGGGGGGAGCCAAGCAGGGCAAACTAATCACTAAGTCCTCCTACTCCCCCTTCTTATAGGGCTACAGTGACATCCCCCAATTACCCCTTGATAATTACCCTTACAGACACTGAAACACAGACAATAATACAGACACTGAGACATTGAAACACAGCGGCCCTGGTTCCTACTCACTGGAAAAGGGTATTAAGGTGGTGAAACTGATGGCCGGTTACCAAGAGCCTCATCCATGAGGCTGAACCAGCGCCAAGTGCTTTCCGTGGCCTCACCTGTGCCACTCCCAGATGATACTTCAGCTCTTAAAATAAATTTAAACTTACTGCCTAACTGAATAATTCTGAAGCATTTACACTCAGTTAAATACACAAATCATTCATTATTCCTGTTATTTAGTTTGGAGCTATATTTGAACTTACGTGGTACTTCTTTTTAAACTGTCCCACTTATTACAGGCTTGTTGAGGGGTAACCATGTCTTTGAGCCTCAATTCCAAAAGAATATTCAGATCAAAAAGCAAACATAATCAGATCATGGCCACTCAGGGTGGATTCAGGGTTGCGGTGGGTCCGGAGCCTACACAGAATCATTAAGTGCAAGGCAGCAATACACCCTGGAGGGGCCGCCAGTCCTTCACAGGAAAGTAAAGTTGTTAAATAAGCTATTTGTAGCTATAAGAAGTTTTTTATCCAGCTGGCTACTCACCACTGTAGCCTGAAGCTTCAAACTCCGGTAGCATAAATGCTAACCCATTGGGTATAAAAGTGTAAAACGGTCAGAGACTAACCTAAAACAAAGGAGGGGGGGATACTATTTGCTATTTTGTTATGGTGTGATTTAATAACAAATACAGAGCGAATTAGAATAACTTTAGAAAATGACTTTGTCAGAACCTCCACTTGTGTTCGCCATGTTGGCAGATGTGCTTGTGGGATTGACTCATGCATCATGGGATTGACTTAGCGACTGAGGAACGGTTCAATGCTCGATTTGGCCAGATTAAGGTATCCGAGTAGGCAATGTATTTAAGGCGTCTAAGAATTGGGACAGCCTACGTGTTGGGAGCATGTGCGCTATGATGTAAAATGCACTCTATGTCGACGACGCTCTAGGATTTGGAACCGAGTCATGGTGTTTGTGTGTTTGTGTGTGTAGTGTGGTCTAAGAACAGTAAGCCGGTCCACACCACGATACTGAACCCCCACATCCATCTGATTGGAGAGGAAGCTGCCTGCATTGCATATGTGAGAATCACTCAGTTCCTGGATGCTAACGGCATGCCACGCACGGCCCAGTCCGAGGAGTCACGCATCTGGCACCGCCGTGATGGGAAGTGGCAGATCGTCCACTTTCACCGCTCTGGAGCGCCCTCCACCATCAGCAAGTAAGAATTGCAGGTAAACACAGGACCTGGTGTGTGGGGGGGGGGGGGGGGGGGGTGATGGGTGAAAGACAGAGAAAAAGAGAAAGAGAGGCAGAGAGGAGAGACTTGTTGACACCTTGTTTTAAGATGTTTTTTTGGTCATGTTCAGATATCACTTGTCCACACATAACTCCAGGTGTAAAAACCCCTGAGAGACACTGTGATCTGATTCTGATTGAATCACACCACATTCAAAGGAGGTCAAATGTGGATCTCACCACATTTAACATAAGAGTAAACAGAATGTGTGTTCTATGTCCGGAGAGTGTTCTGCAAGCGGAAATGCATCTGTTGATTGGAGGGATGTGCATTTGTTGTTTTTCTAGAGATCAGCGTCCAGACTCTTTCCCAGATTAACTCAAATTTCTGTCATCATATGTGAAGGATGGATAGAATTTCTGTATCCATAAAAATAGACACAAACCTGTCCTTTCTCTGGACTTCTCTGTCATCTCCAGACATTCCTTTGGTCAGTGGTGTCTTTGACACGCTCTGAATACACAACACAGCATAATATCAGGTGTAAACAGACCCTGAGAGGGAAACACATTCAGGACAAGTCCACTTAAGTCTAGTCCAGTCCAGTCTAGTGAATTTCTCTCTACCCTGCCCCTCTCTCTCTCTCTCTCTCTCTCTCTCTCTCTCTCTCTCTCTCTTCCAGTTGATGAGTCTGCTGATTGTGGTGGTCTACTCTGTGGTTTTTCCTGAGGATCTTCAAGACGCCACATCTGAATTTTCATCATCTTCCTCCTCTTCACACTTTTCTTTCACTTTCTCTTCTCTCACTCCACTCCTCCAGAGCTGCTGTAGGTTAAGTCTCTTGGTTTTCTCCTCCATTTCTCCTGCGTTTTGGGACTTAAGCAAATCAAGAGTGAGAGTCATTAACAGAGCATTGTTTATAGTATTCGTGAAAGGAACTGGAGTCATTTGCTTTTGTCTGATCATATTCGATTGGAACTGTGACAGAAGTCTTCAATATCTTCCGTACAACTAAAGCTTAATTCCTTTGGAAGGGTTTCTCATATTTATCGAGATAAATGAGTAATCAGTCATTTTTCATCACCAGTTTATTTAAAAAAGTGATTATTATTTTTTACAGTGCTTTACAGCAGATTAAGAATCAAACCGCTTTGTTGTGCCTGAATGAATCAATTTATTCTCCATAGATTGGGTCTCCTGCTGGGTGGGGGTGGGGGGGTGGGGGGTGGGGGGTTGGCCATGTTTAAAATAGGTTAAATTCAGAATCCCCATTAAGAAGACAACCAAAGAATGTATTGTTTTAACAGATAAAATGGCATATTTAAATCCAAACATTAAACCTGAAGGACATTAACTATAGGACAATCTTCCAATTTGGGTTAAATTTTTCTTGTTAACTATGAGATATGTATAATTTTTGTATAATAATAACAGCTGGGGCGCAGTAACGTGTGAAGCTGCATGACTAATGTTTACTTGTTTATTTACTACCGAACAAAGGGGAACAGTATTAATGTATGTCTTCTAATATTATCATTAATCTGTCAAATAATTATAATAACAATAACAGTATACTCTGGCTTAGTATTCTCTTTAAACTTTAAATATATTTTTCTTTGTTTATATTCTCACCGCTTTGAATAGATATCACTTAAATTGACTTTAGAACATTTTAAATACTTCACTATTATAAAATGTTATAAAATTATATAAAAACAAAAACTAACATCATCCTTGAGGTATTCAATTCAAAGCTCATGCTGCTTAAACAAGATTAATTAAACTCCTAATTAATCTGGCTCAAGTTTACAGTGTCTTTAAGGGCTACAATGAAGGTCCACATTCATGTCAGATTTAATTTAAAGGAAAAAATAGTAATTGTACCATTTTACATCATAGTTATTATCAATATCATGTCTAATGTTATCTGTGTGATTTTATAGGTCTGTTAATAATTTTGAACATCCGTTCAGGACAGTCATCATTATCATTATAAAACAGCTCAAATTTAATGGAATTGACAAAATTTACACTAAATATTTTTTTTTACATTTTACAGATGTGTAACAGGACAATCAGGTTCCTTATAAAACATGAAGTCAAAGATGTCACCTTGAGAAGGGTGTGTAGGTGTAAGAAGTAACAGAAATGCATGGACTGTGATAAGGCAAGGGCTAGGGCAGGATATTTCAATAGCAATTATAACACATTAGTACCTATTAAAAGTCATAACACTGCATGCTTTCATTGTGTCAGTATGTAGCTAGTTGCTAATGCTAATAATCTATTAGGTGCTTCCAGCTTTCAGTAAATTATGAAATACATATGATTCAAATTAAATTAAAAAATTCTGTAGTTATTTACATCAGATTTAATAGATGTTTATTAGCTGCTTGTAAATTCCACCTTAATTTGTTATATGTATCTATACATTTAGTGTAGTATTTTGAGTTTAATGTCCAAACTTATGCAAACATAATGGCAATTTAATCACTTCTATACATTGTATACTAACCCTAACGTCTAAGACGTTTTTGAGATATTAGCTCATGGTTTTTTTTAAAGTAAAAGGTGCAAAAAGCTGTTAGAATTCAATAAATTTAATTTAAAAAAATCTTATTTTTCTTATTAGTCCAATCTTCCCAAATATCAGCATAATTTTAACAATTATTTTACAATGTCATTCAAATAAAACTACCTCATTTATATCAAAAACAAATCTTCCCAGAAAATTTGAATGAAACATGAATAATTCTTAAACAATTTTAGTACAGATCTAATTATAAAAAATATCTACTGAAAGAATCCCTCAAAATTTTAATAATGTTAAACAGAAAATATGCCATTTAAGTTTGTATCATATTCAAAATTCAAAGCAAAAAGGCAGAATAAATTACTCAGGATAGTAATATAATATTATATATATATTAGTAATATACTAATATATATATAAATATATTAGGATACTACTAAATATATATTAGTTATTATTGTTAATCTTATTATTATAGAGAACACACACACACACAGGCACACACAAACACACACACATATATGTTTATATATTATATATATATATAAAACTGAGAAATGAAATGCTTTAATATATATATATATATATATATATATATATATATATATATATATATATATATTGCAGAATGTAGAAACAGTAATAATATTTGATCATTGAACATATGAACATTGTAAAATATTTATTTTATGGTTTATTAGAAATAAATGTTTAAGCCTAGAATATGGCCAATGATTTCAAATAAGAAAAAGAAAAATGTGGAAAAATTTGATAACTGCAATTTAATTATTCTTTAGTAATTTTTCAAAATGTCTTTTAAAAAGTTCTAAACGTAACCTAAAATTTTGAGTGACCTTGTTTACAAAAAAACAAAATTATTATTATATTATTTCATTCATTCATTCATTCATTCATTGTCTGTAACCCTTATCCAGTTCAGGGCGGCGTTGGGTCAGGAGCCTACCCAGAATCACTGGGGGCAGGTGGGAACACACCCTGGAGGGCGCACCAGTCCTTCACAGTACGACACACACACACACACATTCACTCACACCTATGGACACTTTTGAGTCTCCAATCCACCTACCAGCGTGTGTTTTTGGAGCGTGGGAGGAAACCGGAGCACCCGGAGGAAACCCACGCAGACACAGAGAGAACACACCACACTCCTCACAGACAGTCACCCGGAGAGGGACTCAACCCACACCCTCCAGGACCCTAAATTAAATTATTTAATTAATTTAATTACTATAAAAATTAAATACATTTAAATTTAATAAAACCTAATTTATTATTACAAACTGCATTTCCAGAAACATTGGGACATTTTGTAAAATGCAATAAAAAATTTGTTATCTTTTTATATAACAGACAAAAGCACAAAGATTTTTTTTCCCACTGAATAACACTCATTTGGAAAAATAAACACTTTTAGAAATTGATGCCAGCAACACACACCACAAATTGGGAGTATTTACCACTGTAAAGCATCCCTTCTTTTTATCCAAACTGTTTAATTGTTTGAGAACTAAAGATATCATCTGTGGAATTCTTGAAAAGACTTTAGCTGCTCCACACTCTGTGGCCACCATCATTTGATGCTTCTCTTCATGACGACCAGTGTTTGCCTCCACATCTGTGGATACTTCTCAGACACGCCGGTCACCCAGGCTGTGGTCACTAATGGCCCCCAGATAAAGAGAGATATGGCTTTTTCACCTGTTGCTGAGAGCTGACTGGATGATTCCTTTTGTCATTAGCACAGAAAATACATCATTCATTTTTCATGAAGACTAAATAAGACATGGACCCCTCTGACCACAGCACACAGTTCTACTTTCTTCTGGCTCAGAACCTGTTAGTGGTTCCATATAACATTGATGTTTTTTTTCCTTGTGTAGCAGCGTTTCAGTGGACTATGTAAAGTTTAAGTCTTGCAAGATGCTCTGGATAAGAACATCTGCTAAAATGCCATGAATGTAAAATGTATGCCCTCCATAGCCCTGCTTACAAATTACATTACATTGCTTACAGATTTTTTCAGATTTTCTGAAACGTTTCACAGTATTAAGTAATGTAAATGATCCTTGGCAATATTCATAAAAATCCTCTATGAACTATCTGACAATTTTTGACAAAATTCATTAGAAGTAATGAGCAGTGATCCATTTTTGTTGCAAAGACAGAGCATTTGATGAATGCCCCTTTTACACTATTTATAACCACATCTTTATAGAGTAATGCGTAAACATTTTTGAAATTCTTTTCTTTTATTTGGCCCCTGTTCCAACATTTTTGGGGTGTGTTGCAGGCAACAATTCAACAATTTCAACAAACATTAATGCTTTGTGAAAATACTGGAATGTTTGTGTCAATGAAATTTAACGCAGATATAAAAATACTTTTTTGAAAGTGTGTTTTCTAAAATTTTCACACACTTTTATTCTTAACTAGAGAATCAAATCTTTGCCACATTGTGAAACTTTAATGTTTTAAATATTTAAATATATTTAAATATGTATTTTGTGCATATTTGAAATAATATTGGTTTTACTCATTTTTTATTTTTATTTTAATTATTGATTAATGAATTAACCCTAACCCTATCATTATTATTTGGGGGGATATTGCTTTTACATATCTGTAATGGACTAAAGCCCTGTCTAGGATTTGTTCCTGCCTTGTGCCCAGTTATTCCAGGTAGTGAATTACTGAATGAATAGCTTTACATATGTAAAATTATTCTATTAATCTATACTTAAAATTACATTTAGAATGAAATCTTTCATCAATGATTTCTTCCACAAAATTGATGTATGATCTCAGGTGATTCGGCATAAATTGGCCTTAACATTTATTCATTTATGAAGTAATATTTCTTGTTTATACAATTATTGATATTTAGAGAATGTAAAATATGATGCATGAAAAACTCCAGTGACCCATTTCCATTCAGTCATTATTCCATAAACATGCATAAACATACAATATGCATATAAACAGAGATTTTACTCAATGACTTCAGTTCAGTAAACTAACAGATTTAAGTACAAGTGGCAAATAATTCTGCAGTGTGTGGAATGTCAAAATGTGTGGAATGCCATGATATGTTCATCAGTGTTCAGCTAAGTTTGAAAAAATTATACATTTTAGAAAAAACTCTGAAGAAATATTATTTTCTTCAGAAAAATGTAGCCATTTCCAGATATATTAAGACATTTTAAGAAATGTTTAGAAAATGTCATAAAATATATTTAAGAATTTAAATAAATGTTCAAAATGTTTGCTTCCATCTTTCTTCCAGACATTTCAAAACAAATATTTAAAATAATCCCAAATGTATTTTTCATAATAACTGAAATGTTAGTTTAACCCCAGAAAACATTTGCAATAATATCAAAATAGCTTTCATTTTCAAAATGTAGAATTTTGTTTGTTTTAGTTGTGAAATTTAAAGTTTGTAGACTTAAATGTGTTTGATGCATGAAAGTGCAAATCCATTTTTATCTCCAATAAACTTTAATGTAATTTACATTTTTTCAAGGATAATAATGTTTAAATATCTGTGAAAGATGCTAAAAACTGAAGCTGCTGTTTTTAATATTCAGTGCTTTTTGTGGTGTGAACTAATTTGAAGAATTCTCACAGACAAAATGCTTTTATTTGTAATAAATAGCTATTAAATTATTCTCCCACTGAACTATAGAACATTTTTATCACATTTACTCTAACGTTCAGTCATTTCTCATTTAAAATGTTTTTATTAATTTTATTCGTTTTCACAAAACAATATTTAAGATAATGTAGAATTTCATATTGAATATGTTACTAAAACTTTATACAAATACAGATGTATCAAAATAATGAATAGTAATTATTATAAAGCCATCTTTGTTTATGATTTCTTAAATATGAAATGTTTGAAGGTATTCATCACAAGCATCCCTTTAGCACTATTTTATACATTATTCTAGATTATTAATTTAGTCTTTATATTATTATGTTTTATTCTTTTTATTATTCCAGATTTTTGGATGATAGTGTTCATTTCTTTAATATTTATAATTTTGCATATAACATAAAGGCAGGCCCCAACATCACATTTGCCAGAAAGAACAAACTTTCTCCAAACTGATATATCTGAAATTGAATAAAAACTAAACATGCAGTAAATTTAGGTAAATATCAGTACATGTTGTATTAAAATGCAAACATTTATTCAGCCTGTTTTTCAAAATGATTAATCTAATAATATCTGAAAATAAAAACAGAGGAAGAATTAATTTATTTCAGAATAAAAAAACAGATTTGTGTACCATGACACAGGAAATGAAAACACAAACCAACAGGAATGTTTGATTACTTGTTTACATTTAAATATCATATTTTCTAGCATATGCTGCCATACAAAACTGTATATTAATATTACATGTATTTAAAAGCTAATTTAATAAGTTAAAAGCTAATTTTAAAGCTAATTTATCAATCTTTTCTAGATACAAATGGTTTTTGCTGCCGCTTGCTCCAAATATTTCACAATGGACCGAATCACCAGTCTATTTTATAAAATATATAAATATCCCCCTGTTTGTAGATATACAGTTTGTTTAGTATCACTAGAGTTCCAGAGAATCATAAAAAAAACAAAAATGTAAGAACAAAAATCATAAAACATTTACACATGCATATAAATTAAGGTAGAACATTTAAAAAAATATTAAAACTGCATCCCAAGATGCAGGAAAAGGAAGTATTAAAGCAGAACCAAATGTTAAAACAGTACCCAAACACATAAATGTAGAACTTAAAAATATTAAAGCAGACTCCAGAAACACTAGAGTAGAATATGAAAACATTAAAAATAAAAATTAACTCTAACATTATTTGTTCTCCCTTAATTATAATGTTTTTGTTAATGTTGTCTGTTTTTTGTTTGCTCATTAAAGGCCATTGTTTTTTGACTCTCTGAGCCACAGCTGCCTGATCCTGACCCTTGCTGGACAATGTTATTTTGGGCAGTTCAGTAAAAGTTGTTGTTTGTTTATTTTTAGCAGTGTTCCGTATTTGTGCTGCTGATATACGGATGAATGTATCTTATAACTTTTGACTATTTTTAAAAACAAAATGTAAAATAATGTGTGACGCTTTTGGTCAGGGCATGCCGCACGTTTTTGTATGAAACTGTGAGATTAATATTCTCTGTTTTATTAAAAATGTTTTATCTGCAGTAAAAAGTTGTGAATATAAACATTGTATAACCATCTTATTTACACAAGTTTGGACAAAAACAATGTGCTTTATTTTTGCTGTAGTTGTTCTTGGCTGAAGTCGTGGTTGTTTACATGTGTTTGTTTATATATTTATTTACTTGGCCACATTATGTATAGCTTGTTTCTATAACCACAATATGTGATGTCATCTGTGACGACATATTAATGCATAAATATGGAGCTTTTCTTTACACTGAGCTCCACAGAAAATGATCTCTTATTAAACTTAGAACATCTTTAATTTAGTGAGTTTTTACAGTAGTTCTCACTGAGATCACTGTAACAATTTTCTTACATTATTCATCTGTTTCTTTTCTTGTTTTTGTGATTTTATCCTGAGGAAATATATTATTCCATTGGAAGATAATATTGTTTTGTGCATCATTTCTGGAAATACGTCTCTATTTCCTTTTTTTAAAAAATCACATAAAACAATTAAAACAGAAATAGTTGAAAAATTAGGTATATTCCTAAAACATTTTAATGAAAACTATAAGATTCACTAAGTTTAACATACAGAGATCATTTTTGCAGTGTGTGTGAGTGCGTGTGAGTGAGTGAGTGCATGTTTTTCTGAAGTTTTACAGTTTTTTCAGGGCTTAAACTTCTGCTTCCTGTTACTGATCTCGTTCTCTTTTTCTTTTAAAGCTCTAATTTCTGCTCGCTGTTTAAACTAAACACTTTCATAAAACTGTACTTAAGCAATGGCTGAACACACAAGGACGCTCTCCAGAGAACACAGTCGGCTCTCCGTCACCATGACAACAGTTCAGAAAATATTTTAATAGCTCTCCTTTTGATTATGATCAAATATAGCCCTTAATATCTCTTTTAAAAATCACTGAAACTCCTCTGTTCTCCACATTCTGAAAACTTGGTTGTGTGTTACAGATGCTTTAGGGATACATTTAAATATGTACATTTTTATGAAAAATATTAATACATAAATGTGATTATAAAATGTGCTGTGGTCTTATTTTCAATTAGATTAAATCACACATTTACTTGAAATTTTAACTGAACTAAAAAGCAAAAACCAAGGCAATAATTAACATATTTTATGCAGATGTCCACTGATGTTAAATTAAAATCAAACAGAATGTGAGGGAAAATATATTTGCACATATATTTTGTCATATGCTTGTAAATTGTCAAATGGATTCGCAGATCTATGTAGAGGTACACTTGCTAATGCATTGATATACATAGTGTGTATTAGCTGATATATCTCCTGATATTTTCGGATATACTAATGTATTAGGTGGTTTTGTGCAGATATATTGATTATTATATTGGTAGATATATTGGTGCATTGGTTGTTTATTTTTCTGGCATATTTCATGATATTTAAATATATTAAATGATATATTTCCAGATATATTTGAAGTTGTTGAGGTGGTGTGGAGAGCCGCTGATGTCAGAGCTGATGTCTCATCTTTCTTACACAGTACTGGAGTGTTTTTGATCTTGTTCAATAAAAGGGGAATGACCTGTGTTGAATAAAACTGTTATTACTCTCCTCTCAATTGTTGATTAAGCTCTGACGGAGTTTCTGTAGTAATTTTTCTTCTTACTTCAGGTAAAAGGCACAAATGTGTTTTTAATTCTTAGATTCAGTTATAGAGTCTTAGGGAAAACCTGCAAGAATGTCACTTTTAAAAAGTTAGTGTTATTCTAAACCATCTAGATAGTAGGTACATGTTTTACAGGTTTTCCTGTCACACTGTCTGTCCACTCAGGTCAGTGTCTGTCTTTATCTGGTCTTTGTCTACTCGTCTAATTGTGTTTCTGCATTTTACCACCTAAAGCACTTATTTTGAGAATGCAGTGGGTGGGACGGACACAAAAGCACCACTACTTAATCTGTAAAACATCCAAACTGCTGTGGGTTATGAACTGAAGGCAGATAAAAACATAATGTGTATATAAAATCAAATCAAAACCAATTTATTTGTATAGCACCTTTTACAACTTCAGCTTCACAGAATTCCAGTAAAGACAAAGTTTTAACATGAAAAATATACTCTAGCTGAGCAAGGCCAGGGGTGACAGTCGCAAGGAAAAACTCCCTCAGAGCTGAGGATGAGACCTTGGGAGGCTTACACAGGGGTACTACCCTACAGATTATTAAAAAAGCTTCCTGTGCCATCACATAGGTCTGCTGTTATGCTTATGTATGCTGATACAATCATAGTAGTGATAGTAAATAATGAAATTAATGATGCTGGTGGTGATAATAATAATAATAATAATAATAATAATAATAGCCCTGTGAAGGACTGGCGCCCCCTCCAGGGTGTATTCCTGCCTTGCACCCAATGACTCCAGGTAGGCTCTGGACCCACCGCAACCCTGAACTGGATAAGGGTTACAGATAATGAATGAATGAATGAATAATAATAATTCCATTCCATTATCTGTAACCGCTTATCCAATTCAGGGTTGCGGGGGGTCCAGAGCCTACCTGGAATCGAATAATAATAATAATAATAATAATAATATGCTGTGCGCATTTGGCTGCCGCTTCTCCCCAGTGTGTGTGTGTGTATTGAGTGCAGTGTAGGTTGTAAAAGCGTTCTTGGGTATCTAGAAAGGCGCTATATAAGTGTAAAGACAATAATAATAATAATAATAACAGTAGTAGTAGTAATAAAAAAGAGCACCTTGTGGAATTCCATATCTTAATTCCATATCTTAATTTTGTATAGATGGAAAATAATCTTTTTGCTTTTATGAACTGATAGTGTTCAGTTAAATAAGATTTGAACCATGAAAGGACTGTCCATGTAATGTTTTCTAATCTTTCTAGGAGAATATTGAGGTTTATTTTAGTAAAAGCTGCACTGAGGTCAAGTAGCACCTCACGTAACACGTTTCAAGGCATACGTGACCTTGATCAGATGCAAGAAGAATATTATTTATTATCTTGACTAGAGCTGTTTCAGTGCTATGGTTTGGCCTGAATCCAGGTCAGAACTTTTTCATATATGTGGTTCTTATGTAAATATAAATGATAGGTTAGGAAAAGGCCTGTAATTAGACATTACAGTAACATCAAGATATGGTTTCTTAATCAAAGCTTTAATAACTGTTAGTTCTAAGGCTTTGAGTACAAGATCCAGGCAAAGAGACAAATTTACATTAGTTAAGAGGTATAATTATAACTGGTAATACTTCTCTGAGTAATTTTTAAGATTTTCAAGTTGTACAATTTGCCGAGGGGAGAATCCCTAGTTCTAGCTGTGGATGTAAACTCATGTATTTGTGCAAAATGAATGTGTATGTGTTTATGTAAGAAAGTATGTATGGGTGTACATGTACATTAATAAGGATATAAAAGTTCTAGTCTTCAGAAGGTGTGGGGCTTGGGTGGTCCAACTTTAAAAAAAAAAGAATCCTATCTAAGCTTTAATATCTGTAACACATGGTTTAACTTTGTAAAACTGTTCCCTGGAATAGCACTGAGAGCAGAAGTGAATAAATGGTTCTGGTGTCTGTAAATAAAATTCTAGAGGCTCAAACCAAGAGCCCTGAGGGACACTATGGTGGATGGTTTTAGACTCAATCTCTCAAAACTGTTTGTACAGAACATGTTTAAATAACCTCTGCACAATGGAAAGATTCTTCTTTTAAAGGTTAAGTCACAAACCTTTCAGGAAGATTCAGAGTGTTGCTTCACACACAGAATCAAGTCCAGATCACATAATCAGAGCATTTGTAGATCTCCCAAAACCCCAGTGTCCATCCAGAAAATGCAACATGTTCTCAGAGGAAGTTTTCCCAGAATGATTCAGGTACATTTTAATCTACAGTACAGAACAGTTTAATTTTTTTATTTTTAGGAAAAGTCAAATTAAAGTAATGTTTGGGAGTCGAAGGAGGAGAGAGTTCCAACAGAATAGATTTCAACTTCAGAGTAGAGCCATCACGACCCATTGTAACTCACTTTGTGAGGATCATAAAAATGCTCCACAGTGAGGTTCATGTTGTTTTTTAAAGATGTTTCAGAACATCAGAGAACCTGATTATATTTATGAAGTTATAATACATTTTTATGCATCTCCTGGTTCTGGAGCTGTGCAGACCCAGAAGTGTGTGGGCAGCTAAATAGTCTGAGAGTGTCCTGTTTGGTGGCTGAGTTGCCCCACACTGTAATGGATGTGTTGATGACAGACTCTATGATGGCTGTGAAGAACTGCTTCCAGGGCAAGTTGAACTCCCTCGGGTGATGCAGGAAGTACATCCTCTGCTGAGCTCGCTTGAGAATGGAGCTGATGTTGTTGACCCACCTCAGGTCCCTGGTGATTATTGTGCCCAGGAACTTGCAGACCTCCATAGTCGTCACAGTTCTGTCAAGGATGGTGAGTGCTGGCAGGGTTGAGGAGCTTCTCCTGAAGTCCTCTAGCATCTCCATGATTTTAGCTATGTTAAACTCATTATTGTTGTGGCTATGTGTTGTAAATGACCCGATCAACCCCCCATCTGTAAGCAGATTCATCGCCATCATGAATAAGGATGATGATGGTGGTGTTATCCGCAAACTTCAGAATTTTGACTGAGGGGTCCATGTCAAAGTTGTTGAGGAGTGTATACCAACCTGTGAAGCACCTGCACTGGTGAACCAGGTTCCTGAGGGGAACTTTCCCAACCTCAATTGCTGCTCTGTGCCAGAGAGGAAACTGGTGATCCACTGGCAATTGGGGGCTGGCATGCTGAGCTGGGTCAATTTGCTGTGTAGTCTTCCTCGGATAATGGTATTAAAGATGAAGTTGAAATCCAAGAACTGGATCCTTGCAAATGTTCTTGGGTGTTCAAGGTGTTGGACAATAAGGTGGAGTCCCATGTTCACTGCATCATCTGTTGACTTGGTTTGCAAATTTCAATGGGTGGGGTAATAATAATGTGTACAATATTGAATGTTTTTGTTTACATGTTAATTAGAAAATTCTCCCTGAGGAGTATGTGAGAAAAGACATAAAAGATGCCCACTAACACTGCTTGTACTAAAACATTGTTCCAACCACTCAAAGAGCACAAATGTTGCAAAAAGCTAAAAACAATTACAGGTATATTAAATTATGCTCCTTATACTGAAAGCAAATCTCTTACAAAATGAAACAGAGAACCAACAATAGATCTGGGGCTACTCAAGACTTGGCCATTCATCTCACAAATAACACACACAGGAAGCCTAATGACACTAATGACCAAACCTAGTGTAAGCTGCAGTGGGCTGGTTGCAGATCACAGAGTCCCAAGTGACAGAGTTTGGCATGTCTATATGTAACTAATATGATCAAATGGAGTAAGTGATGACTGAGGCGAGCTTTCAGTGGCGCTGACTGTGAAACTGTCACTGCTGTGAACCAGGTGTCACGCCTTCGTCCTGTCAAGTCAGTTGTCCCCGCCATGTGCTTTATTTGCACATGGCTTTGTTTGTTATTGTCCTTGTCTCCGCCCCAGTCTCCGCCTTTGTTCCGCCTCCTCGTCTGTTATTTGTTAACCCGTCCTCCTCGTTATCTGTCCAGATGTGTCTCGTTTATGTCTTGTATTTAAGTTCCCTTGTGTCTCTCCTGTTTGTCGTACATTTCTCCTTTGTCCATTGTCATATCAGTCGTGTTATTTAGTTTATCTGTCTGTCTCTGCAGTTTGACTTTAGTTGTTTCCTTTCACCGTTTTGCTCCCCAGTCTAGTCTGTCTATGTGTTAGTTTCGTTTCATTTCGCGTTGTGTTGTTTCTACTGTTGCCTGTCGTTGTTTTGTTATATCTTTCGTTATATTAAACTCTATGTGTTTTAGCGAGTGCGTCCGCCTCTGTCAGTCTGCTCCGTGATCCGTGACAGAATGTACGACCCTTACATGGACGCAGCTAACACGGACCACTACATGGACTCAGTTTGTTCGGACTATTATTTCAAGGGGTGTGCCATTCGCGGGACCCCATTTCGCACGGGCCCCAAAGATCCAGTGGAGGAGGCTTTGAGAGCAGCCTCAGACTGGAGTCGACGGCATCAGCTCTGGCCCGGCGCGGTTCCTGATCCCCTAACAGAGGACTCGATTCGAGAGTCGACGGAGTACTCCAGTGTTAAGCGTAAGAATCGCCGTAAGAAACGCGCTGGAGTCACTCCGTCGATGTTGGATTACCCCCTCAGGTCCGGGGAAATTTTTTTTGGGGGGGGGGCTTGAGGGTTGGGGCTGTTAGCCTCCATCCTCAGGACAAGAAAGAGGAGGCTAACAGGAGCACACCTCTGGGGGATCCATGGTTGATGACATCCCTCATGAGTGTGCCCGTCAAACCCCCTAAATCCTC
Source organism: Hoplias malabaricus (assembly GCF_029633855.1). Classification (NCBI taxonomy): domain Eukaryota; kingdom Metazoa; phylum Chordata; class Actinopteri; order Characiformes; family Erythrinidae; genus Hoplias; species Hoplias malabaricus. The sequence goes on from NC_089814.1 coordinate 1,822,134, forward strand.
TACAGCTCCAACGCGAACCCAACGAGCAGCACAAGCCCCTGCCTCCGTGGACGTCGTCGCAGGTTCCCCTGCCTCCGTGGATGTCGTCGCAGGTTCTCCTGCCTCCGTGGACGTCGTCGCAGGTCCCCCTGCTTCCGAGGATGTCATCGCAGGAAGGCTTACCGCTGTTGCTCCACTGGGCGCAGCGCCTCCAATCACTCCAGCAACTCCTGTCCTCGTTAACGCGGCGCCAACGGCCGCCCTTGTCTCCATGAGCGCGGCGCCAACGGCCGCTCCTGTCTCTATGAGCGCGGCGCCAACGGCCGCTCCTGTCTCTATGAGCGCGGCGCCAACGGCCGCTCCTGTCTCCATGAGCATGGCGCCAACGGCCGCCCCTGTCTCCGAGAGCGAGGCGCCAACGGCCGCCCCTGTCTCCGAGAGCGCGACGCCAACGGCCGCCCCTGTCTCCGTGAGAGCGGCGCCAACGGCCGCCCCTGTCTCCGTGAGAGCAGGGCCAACGGCCGCCCCTGTCTCCGTGAGAGCGGCGCCAACAGCCGCTCCTGTCTCCATGAGCACGGCGCCAACGGCCGCCCCTGTCTCCGAGAGCGCAGCGCCAAAGGTCGCCCCTGTCTCCGTGAGAGCGGCGCCAACTGCCGCCCCTGTTTCCGTGAGAGCGGCGCCAACGGCCGCTCCTGTCTCCGAGAGCTCGGCGCCCGCCTCTCCTGTCTTCGTGAGCACGGCGCTTCCAGCCGCTCCTGTCTCCGTGTACGTCGTCGCAGCTTCCTCTGCCTCCGTGGATGCCGTCGCAGCTTCTTCTGTCTCCGTGGACGTCGTCGCAGGTCTTCCTGTCTCCGTGGACGTCGCTGGCAACCTTCTCTGATGTCATAGAACGCTCTGTGGCATAAGGTATAGGTACATTTACCATCCTTCCAGCTGAATCATCACTCTGGTTCTGAACCTCATGACAGTTGTTGGAAAGTCTGAAGATGCCTTGAACAGTTACACCACCCACACCTTCAACTTGATTGAGAAGTGCAGCATAAGGCTCGGACAAAAGGCATTGGCTCATCAGCAACGACATTTCTGGGACCAGGTAGGTACTTAAGGTCAAAGCTGTATAAGGCAAGCTTTGAAATCCACCTTTGTTCTCATGCATCAAGTCATGGCTTGGTCAATATATACGTCAAGGGATTATTATCAGTCCAAAGTACAAAGTGTCTGCCTTTCAGCCAATGGCTGAACTTGTCACAAATTGCCAAATTGCCCTGAGACCTGGATAGGGTTTTTTCCTTCTAAAAGGCATGGTCTTAGCTATTTTTGCAGCAGGTGTCATTTGAGACAGAACTGCTCCAATTCTGTCAAATGAAGCGTCCACTGCCAAAATGAATGGCTTGCTGAGGTTAGGATGGTTCAGAGTAACACTAGTCCTGACATCATGCTTCAGGGTTTAATATGTCTCTTGACATTCCATGGACCAGTCAGATGGAGATAGTTTGGTATGTGCTGCACCCTCTCTTCCTAAATTGGTGTATTGCTCAACAATAAACTTGAATAGGAGTTTGACCTTTGCTGAGCATCTCTTATTGAAGTGCTGATAATAGATGACCATAACTAAAAATGAACTCATCGTCTTTGCACATGGTATCTTCTTGTCAGCTTCCATGAGGCCTGTTGCCTGGATGTCACTGATGCCTTTGACCTTCTCCGGATATGTTTGAACACCTGCCTCACATATGATGTAGCCAAGAAAGCTCACATACCTCTGAAGGAAACAAAACTTCTTAGGTGGGCATTTAAGATTGTGTTCTGCAAGATGGAAGATCACCATCTCCAACCTTAGAATGACCCCTTCAGTAGGGTCAAACACCAGAAGATCATCCAAGTAGCAAAGAAGGCTTGAAAACTTCTGATCACCAAATATATACATCATAATATGCATGATTGTGGCAGGACTGTTATATAACTCCTGAGAAAGACAAGTATATTCACAAAGCCCAAAAGGTGATGAAAAGGCAATGTATTTCCTGTGTTCCTTATGGAGAGGAATGTAATAAAAGCCTAATGTATGGTCCGTAGTAGAGGAGAATACAGCACCAAGTGCTGCCAAAGAAACGGCTTGATGAGGCAACAGATATGCATCCTTCATGGTTCTAGCATTGAGCCATTTAAAGTGAGTGCAAATCCTAAGATCACTGTTTTTCTTCCACACCAACATGAGCGGTGATGCATATTCATTGTGTGATTTCTAGATAATGTCCTTTTCTTCCATTTCATTCAATGCAGTTCTCAGTTTCTCATAATTATTCGGAGGAATGTGCTGGTAGGGTAACCGGAAAGGCTTACTGTCAACCAAGTGAATGCGATGCACAAAGCCTTACACTTCACCACAGTCCATTTTGTGTCAAAAAACTCTCATACTGCTTGTTACATGCCAGAGAGGCACTGTTTCTGTTTGTTTCTGTTTCTCTCTCTCTCTCTCTCTCTCTCTAGCTTGTTGTCTGTTCAGCCAATGGGGGAGTTGCTGTCCTGATCTTCCCATAAGATGAGCTGTTCACCTGAAAGAGGCGGGACTTCTTGGATATAAAGCCCACCAATTGGAACAAGCAAAGGGAGAATTCTGCTTTTGTGAGAGTTAGTTGTTGGTTATGGCGTAAGGTTGCTGTTAGCCTAGGTTTACAGAGGTTGCTATTATTTGGTTTGATCTTTGCTGCTAGCTTCACCTTTAGTTATTTTTGCTGTTAAGGTTATTTCATTACATTCTCTAGCTAGTGCTTGAGGCTTAGTTTTGCTGTTACTAGCATAGCTTTAGCCTAGCTTCACTTTTAGTTGTTTTTGCTGTTAAGGTTATTTCATTACTTTCTCTAGCTAGTGCTTGAAGCTTAGTTTTGCTGTTACTAGCATGGCTTTAGCCTAGCTTAACATTTAGTTATTGTTGCTGTTGAGGTTACCTTATTACATTCTTTAGCTAGAGCTTGAGGCCTAGTTATGCTGCTACTAGCTTAGCTTTAGCCTAGCTTCAATATAGCCATTTTGAAAACTGTTGATTGCTTTGTTAAAAATCTCTACCACCACTGCTGGTGTGGACAGGCAAGTACAGGCGCCTATACACTTCCATGTTAGGATCAAACCTGTATATTACACTAGGTAAGGGGTGGGTGCCACATCTGTATTTTTGGTGTAGGTTAGTTTTATTTGTTAGGGGAGTTGTTTTGTTTCTTTTCTTTGGCACCATCCACAGTCCACCCAGTACTGGTTGATTGGATTGTTTGTCTTCTACTTTACACTTCTATAACTACATTTGCATTTACATGTTGTATATTTTACACCAAGTCACTCTAGGAATGCTGCTTTATTGTACACTGGACATTTTGCTTCAGATAAAAGTTGAAAAGAGCACTATATTGTATGTTTCCCTCACTTTCACACTGCATCACACACTCCTTGTTATACCCATCCCTTGATACCCCTAGATGCAACCATACAAAATAGAGGGTGGGATGTAACACTGTTTATGTAGCGATTTTCAAGAACTCAGACGCTTATAATAGTTAATACATAGAACACATTCAAAGACATACAAAACAGTGTCATACCCTGGCCCTGTCTTGTCTGTTCTCCGCCATGTGCTCTTGCACAGGGCTGTGTTTGTTATTGTTCATGTCTCCACCCTAATCCTGCCTTTGTTCCTCTTCCTCATCAGTGTTATTTGTAATCCTGCCCCCTTGTTATCTGTTCCAGGTGTCCCTTGTCTGTTTTGTGTATTTAAGTTCCCTTGTCTCACTTGCTCTTGTCGGACATTCATTTCCCCTGTCTTTTTTTACTCTCTAGTCTGTCTGTTGATTTATCCCATTACTCGTTTTGTCCTGTCTGTTCCTCGCTCCATATCCAGCATTGTTAGGTCCCAAGTCTGTCTGTTTCTGCTGTTCCTCATTTTGTTTTTGCTCGCATCTGTCTATCTCTGTTTTGTTAATAAAGTCACTGTGTTTTAGCAAGTGCGTCTGCCTCTGTCAGTCCACCCCGCGACCCTGACACTGTGAAGGTTGGAAGGAGGGACAGTGAGCAGCCCGGCTGAAGAAGACCTGGGTGTATGCATGGGTTTGTAAGGATGGAGAAGTGCAGACAGGTATGAAGGAGCAAGGTTATTGAGAGCTTTGTAAGTGAAAAGTATTTTGAATTGAATATGGTACTTTATGGGAAATATGGCATTACACAGAGGCCTATTTCTCTTACTCACTCAAACCTGAGAAAGACAAGAGAACACACTATTCAAGTAAGTAAAAGTAAAATAGGCACTCACTTGCAGATGCCCTTATCTACAGTCAGAGCAATCATCATTTTATGACTTGGTCTAGGTCAGACTGCAACACAAAATGAAATGAGGACAATTAATTGACAGTGTGATGTTTGCAAAACAGATACTACAACTAGGACAGTTTTTGTGAATTGTATTGTAGGTAATTTTTACAATTTAGTGAACCAGAAAATTGACTTCAGGAGTCACCCAGGCCAAAACAATAAACAAACCCCACACTAACTAGTTTAGGTACACTAACTAACCTGTGCAGGACGACAAAAACAAAGACACAGTGCTAACCTTACTCCCTTGCTACAGTTAAACAGAGACAAACCCCAGTACCCTAAACAAAAACGGCAGTCACTCCCTACAACCGGTACTAATTTACAAATATATACAAAAACAGATCACAACAAGTCAAAACAAGAACCGAGTACAACTGCACAAAAGACAACGAGTCTAGTGAGGAAATTTTCCTGGCATGTGTAATGTAAACATCTCTTTTATAGTGGATGGTTGAAGCCAAACCATGAACACAGATTCTGGCATGAGCAGTCAGGAACCTAGGACTGGATCCTAGAATATATGGATAGGACAGGATAGAGACACAACATAGAGAAACATCCATGCCCATCACACCCCCTCCCACAAGAGTGAAACGGATAACAACTGGTTCACAATGAAGATACAAAAACAACAATAATAAATAAATAAACTACTAACACCTTGATAGAGCATCGACTACAATATTTTCAGAACCCTTTCTGTGAATAAGGTTAAAACTTGACTGATTAGAGACCAGCACATTAAATGTTGATTAGCATTACACATGCGCTGCAATAACACAAGTGGGCTATGATCAGTGTATACAGTGATGGGTTTGGAACTGCGACTGAGGTACACTTAAAAATGCTGCAAGGCGAGAAGGAGAGCAAGGGCTTCCTTTTCTATGGTACTGTATGTTAATTGGTGCTTGACAAACTTCTTTGAAACATAACAAATTGGATGTTCAACACCACGTGTGTCCTCCTGAATGAGAACCGCACTGGCTCCAGCATCACTTGCGTCTACCTCTAATTTAAGGGGCTTATTGAAGTCAGGTGTAGCAAGAACAGGGGAATTACTCAGCAAAGCCTTCACTGACTCAAATGCAGACTGACACACAGGAGACCAAACAAAGGGTACAGCATTCCTAAGGAGAGTGGTGAGTGGCAAAACCACGTTTGAAAATATTTTACAGAAAGTGATAATAACCAGCCATACCCAGAAAACGTTTCAGCTCCCGTTTTGACTGTTGTGTAGGAAAGGATCTGATGGCTTGAACTTTCGCATCAAGGGGGTGGACAGTACCATTTCCAACAGTTTTTCCAAGGTATGTGATCACACTTTTTCCAAATTCACATTTCTCCAAGTTTAACACAAGAGAGGCATGTTGTAATCTTATAAACACAACTTCCAGCAGCTTCACATGTTGCCCCCAAGTATCAGAAAGTAGAACCACATCATTAGGTAGCATTCACAATTAGGCACGACACCCAAAACTATATTCATAAGACGCTGGAATGTTGCTGGTGCATTCCGTAGCTGAAAGCCATAACGGTTGTAATGGAAATTTGTATATGTCTCTGTTGAAAAACCCTGTCTGCTTGTTTAGTCTGTATGCTCATTTCTAATCATCAACAGAACTCAGAAACTAAGTGTATTCCAGGTCAGTTCGAGGTCAGTGCTTTATCAGAACAAAACATTCTGTCCCTCATCTTGTATATCAAACTGGGGTGTCTCTAAGGAAACTAAGCTTGCAGAAACTTGGAGTGATTATCTTATGCCTATGAAGTATAAACTACCTTCATAAACTCTCTGTGAAAACATCTTTTGTCCACATTCACATAGTGCTCTGCGCTATTGTGTGTTGACCACCTTAAGGTTAATAAACTACTTTCTGATTGCAAATGCTCTGTTAGATTTCAATTCTTAACACTTGTACTTATTTTGTCCACCACAATGGTATACTGCAAAAACTTGTTAGGGGTAGCAAAAGCAGAAGTGTCTGAGGCACGTGGGGTAAGGGTAACTTGCCAGTATCCTTTTAAGAGGTCGAGTTTACAAACGAATTTGGCAATGCCAATACGATCTATGCAGTCTTCCATCCGTGGAAGTGGGAATGAATCTGGGGTGGTGACGGCATTAACCTTATGAAACTTAGTGCAAAACCTGTATGTATTATATTACTTTGGAACAAGAAGGCAAGGGGAGCATCATGGGCTGCTGCTGGGAACCACTAATCCATTTTCAAGCAAATATTCTGTTTCTTTGTTCAGTACAGAACGCTTGTATGGGTTTACGCGATAAGGATGCTGTCGAATAGGTTTGTGTCCACACTACCACCTTTGAGTGGTCAATGGTAAATATGAGAGTTTTTCCGAGATTTGTTGTAAAGCCTGAGTTTGGTAATTGAGCACAGGGTAAACACTGCTCATATAAAAGTTTGAGCGAACCACAAACTGAACGTCCAAAAAGCAAGGCATTCGGGCTGAACCCAGTAGACTTCTGTACTGTGTTGCGGATAGCAAACAGGAGCAAGCAGTATGTTCTCAGCATATTTTTAAAGGTTTGATGAAAACGTACGAGAGCACCCTACAACTCAGGGTGGTACGCACTAGACACGACATGTTTAATATTTAATTCTTGCACAACCTGAGAAATAAGTTTAGGCATAAAGTTAGTACCCTGGTTAGACTGAATGTTTTGGCAAGCCAAGGGTGGAGCAAAATTTAATCAATATTTTGATTACAGATCATGATTTCAAGGTGCGTAATGGAATGGCCTCAGGGAACCGAGTAGCAGCACACAAGTGCCAGAAGGTAACAATTTCCCAAGCGAGATTTTGGCAATGGACCAACACAATCCACAATCAATTTTTCAAACGGCTCTCCTAAAGCAGGTATAGGGCAGAGGGGGGTGACCGGAATCTCCTGGTTTGGTTTTCCGACAACCTGACAGGTATGACAAGACCGGCAATAATATGTGACATCTGATCTAATGGAAGGCCAATAGAAATGTTTTAAAATACGCTGCAATGTTTTCCTAGTCCCTAGATGGCCAGCAAGGGGGTGGTCATGAGCTAATGATAAAACGTGTGACTGGTAAGGATGGGGAACTACGATCTGGTAAACCTCATCACATTCACCGTAGGAACTAGAGGGAACCCAGGACCTCATCAATACACCTTCCTCAATAAAATACAGATTATTGTACCATTTAAGCTGCATGTTTGGTCTGTGACTGTTCTAAAACATTTATCTAGAGTATAGTCAGCTTTTTGAGTGGTGATTAGTGCAGTTCGAGTTATCGGATCTGAATACCCTGTTATAAGGGAAACAGAATTTGTGTGAGCACAATCAGATGGTGGAAGAATGTCATCAGCAGACTTGGAACAAACATCAGGGTCCACATTACACATAAAGGTTTCTGATAAATTAATATCAGAAAATTTACGAGCCTGAGCATGAGTCAAAACACAAGCGGGGAAAAGAGCAAAGAGCGCGTCATCCTCCACTGGATCATTAACTACCTCCGGTAGCATGTATATTTCTCCACCAGCGAGGTCGTTACCCAAAATAAATGAAACACCATCAACAGGCAGCTTAGAATGAATGGCAACCTTTACAATACGTTCAAAGTTTTCTGCATTCAAAAGAACTAAATGCAAGGAAAACCTAAGTACTCCAAGTTCAATCCCTTGCACCAAAACATCACTGCCACAATAGGACTCCTTAGTAAATGGCAGAATGCTGTCCAGAATAAATAACAAGCTACAACTGAGCTGCACCAGTGTAGCTTGAATACAGGCTCGATGGCAGAGGAGACCGAAATATAAGACTCATCATGTGTTTATGAGGGAACGTGCTTATGGCACTAACTTATTTTTTTTACAGGCGAACCAGAGTGAGAACCTTTACGCTGGAGCGCTGGGCATGCAGCAATAAGGTAGCCTTGTTCATGATAGTAAAAACACTCAGGAGTATCAGCAGGGACCGATGCAGTGGATATAGTGTCGTCAACAGGTGTTCTTGGGGCAATGTGAATAGAAAACACATTATGTTTAGATGGCAAAGTAAAAACAGTCTTATGTGTCAATACAAACTTGTCTGCTAACGTAGCAGCATCAGACAATCTATTCACTTTCTGCTCGTTAAGGTAAAGCACTGTTTTCTCAGGAAGATTATTTTTAAAATCTTCTAAGATGATTAGTTCTTAGAAGATTTGTCCAAAGGTAATAACGTGCTAGCTGTACACCATTTCTCAAATAAAACTTCTTCTCTCGTCTTCTCTCGGGCAAATTCAATGAACGTCTGGCTGGGGGTTTTCATTACAGACCTAAAATTCTGTCGATAAGCCTCGGGGACCAGCTCATAAGCTCTTTTAACAACATCATAATCCAAACTCTGTTCTAATGAGAAGGTAGAACAAACTTCTTGGGCCTTCCCCACTAATTTACATTGTAACAACAAGGACCATAGGTCCTTGGGCCAACTAAGCGTGGTAGCAATATGCTCAAAAATAGTGAAATAAGCATCTACTTCATTCTCCCTAAATGCGGGCACAAGACTGATTTGTCGAGTGACATCAAAGTGTTCTGAGTTACCCACGGATGTAGAGCATGCTGGAGAGTGTACTGAAGAGTGGGGCATGGGTACCGGGGGAGCAACAGCTGCCTGACTGCCAGAGTGAGCTCTGACTTCAGGGAGGGGGACAGGCCTGATGCCCGCCAAACTTAACTTTGTCAATTCCCGATAGGCACAATTCTGTAACGCTGGCAGACGGAGACATTCTGCTTCACGCTCTTGAATTTTAATTTCCAGCTCCAACTCCTTCAGCCGGACAGCCAGGCGGGGAACTAATCCAGGAGACAGGGAACTGCTGGGACCTATGCACGGCTGAGTGTCTGGGATGTCTGCAACCTCCGTCGCTTCCGCAACCAGAACAGCACTTGAATCAACACCCAGGGAAGTTTCCCTTTCAGGTAAGATCCCTTTACTAATGAGCTCAATCTCCAATAAACACTTTATTTGATATTTTGGAGCAGAACGGGAAACACTAATAAAAAAAAAGCAGGTCTTCTCTTTGACATAAATCAAAACTTTCTAAGGTAAGCTCAAGTGCAAATGTGACTAAGTCAAATCTAGCCTTGTCAACTACTACCTTCCGCCCACCCAAAAAAAAAAAAATAATAACACCAGCCAGAATAAAGAAAACAAAAGGGACGAGCCCCCAATTATGTTACAACCTGGTCTAGGTCAGACCGCAACAAAAAACAAGGCCAAAACAACAAACAAACCCTACATTAACTAGTTTAGGTACACTAACTAACCTGTGCAGGAAGACAAAAACAAAGACAGTGCTAAGCTTACTCCCTTGCTACGGATCAACAGAGACATGGGATTTTAACTGGGACAGTGTGCTTTGGTCAGATGAGACCAAGATAGAGCTTTTTGGCAACAAACCCTGAAGTGGTTAAACACCTTAAGTATGGGGGAGGATCACTGATGCTGTGGGCCCGTTTGTCCTCCAAAAGACCTGGGAACCTTGTAAGCATACATGAGATCATGGACATTTTAAATCAGAATCTGGTTGCCGCTGCCCGAAAGCTGAAGATAGGTTGTCACTGGGTCTTTCAGCAAGATAATGACCCTAAACATGTGGCCAAATCTACTCAATAATGGTTCACAAGGCACACAGTCAAGCTCCTCTCATGGCCATCTCAGTCCCCAGACCTCAACCCTATAGAAAACTTGTGGGGTGAGCTGAAGAGGAGAGTGTATAGAATACCCATGACTCTGGACGATTTAGAGAGGTTGTGCAAAGAGGAATGGTCTAAGATCCCTCTTTCTGTATTCTCCCATCTTGAAGAGGTATAGGAGAAGAGTAAGTGCTGTCTTGTTGGCAAAAGGGGGTTGGACAAATTACTAACACCATGGGTGGCAATAATTGTGGCGCCTATGATTTAATTCAAAAGATTTTTTAATGTGTGATTTTTTTTTTTTTTTTTTTTTTTTTTTTTTTTTTTTCCCCCACCAAATAAAGGCACTTGATTTAAAGCTTAGATTTATTTTTTGCATTTTTGTCCTATATTATTAAAAAAAAAAAAAAGAATTGATTAGAAGCCAAAAAACACTTCTTAACCAGGGGTGCCAATAATTATGGAGGGCACTGTAATTCCCTCTTTCCAACTTTTAAACTCCTAGATTTCTCCTAAAGGAAGCTGCCATAACACCCTTGCCTCCACTGCTTTCTAAGAGCCCTTAACTTCTGAATTGGTTCTATTTCTACTTGCCATGTTGACTTCTCTCTTTCTTGTTCCCTTTGCTTTGTCTGCAATGTATTAAAATTTGCCATTCCATATTTGTAAATAACTTTACCCACACTTTTCAGTTTCCTTTCTGCTGATCCATCCATCCATCCATTATCCACCGCTTATCCGGGTCCGGGTCACGGGGGAAGCAGTCGGAGCAAAGAAACCCAGACCTCCCTCTCCCCAGCCACCGCCTCCAGCTCCTCCGGGGGTATACCGAGGCGTTCCCAGGCCAGTCGAGACATGTAGTCTCTCCAGCGTGTTCTTGGTCTGCCCCGGGGCCTCCTCCCCATTGGACATGCCCGGAACACCTCACTAGGAAGGCGTTCAGGAGGCATCCGAACCAGATGTCCAAACTACTTCAACTGGCTCCTCTCGACGTGGAGGAGCAGCGGCTCCACTCCGAGTCTCTCCCAGATGTCCGAGCTCCTAACCCTGTCTCTAAGGGAGAGTCCAGACATCCTGTGGAGAAAACTCATTTCAGCCGCTTCTCGCGCTCTCGTTCTTTCGGTCACTACCCAAAGCTTGTGACCATAGGTGAGGGTTGGGACATAGATCGAATGGTAAATCGAGAGCTTTGCTTTTCTGCTCAGCTCTCTCTTCACCACAACGGACCAGTACAGAGCCCGCATTACTGCTGACGCTGCACCGATCCGCCTGTCAATCTCATGCTCCATCTTTCCCTCACTCGTGAACAAGACCCCAAGGTATTTAAACTCCTCTACTTGAGGCAGGATCTCACTTCCAACCTGGAGAGATCACTCCACCCTTTTCCGACTGAGTACCATGGACTCGGACTTGGAGGTGCTGATCCTCATCCCTACCGCTTCACACTCGGCTGCAAACTGGTCCAGCAAAAGCTGGAGGTCCCAGCTCGATGAAGCCAACAAGACCACATCATCTGCAAAAAGCAGACATGGAATCCTGAGACCACCAAACCGGACAACCTCCACCACTTGGCCATGCCAAGAAATTCTGTCCATAAAAATTGTGAACAGAACCAGTGGCAACGGGTGGAAACCAGTCGGACTTACTGCCAGCCATACGAACCAGACTCCTGCTCTGTTTGTACAGGGAATGGATAGCTTGTAGCAAAGAGCACCCCACAGAATACCCCGAAGGACACGGTCGAATGCCTTCTCCAGATCCACAAAACACATGTAGACTGGTTGAGCAAACTCCCATGCACCCTCCAGGATCCTAGCGAGGGTAAAGAGCTGGTCCTGTGTTCCACGACCAGGGCGGAATCCGCATTGTTCCTCCTGGATCTGAGGTTCAACTATCAGTGGGACTTTCTTCTTCAGTACCCCCGCATAGACCTTCCCGGGGAGGCTGAGGAGTGTGAAGGATTGGGCAGAAAATAAAATTAAAATGGCCAGCCGCAGTAGAAAATGTAGGGTGGAAATATATAAATGATTTGAGAGGTATATTAGCTTTTAGAGAAGAAATTGAATACTTCAGGTAAAGTTATTTATTAATATGGTATGGCAAGGTTTGCTATGCTGCAGAAAAAGCAAACGGGACAAGATATTGTGAAGTCAAGACGGCAAGTAGATATAGATGAACTAATACAGGAATTAAGGGCTCTTAGGAAGCAGTGGAGGCATGTAGGGGAAGAGTAAAGAGAGGGCATTGAGGTACTGCTTCCTTGCCATTCAGACACTTTGCTGCTTAGCTCTGCTATCTTCTTTCATTTTTTTCAAAACCTACATGTTTTTTGTGATAGAGTATCTGAGCTTTTAAATATACAAAAGTCAGCAGCACTACTAAGCCAAAACTAGATATTTTCTGATTTTGATACATTTTAAAGTAGTGGGATTGCTCTAGGAACCAGGACAGTTTCAACAGGCTACAGTAGAAGAAACTTGTTAAATGCCTCATTTTGTTCAACACATGTGCTGTCAGAATTGTTACGGACTTCTACAGAGAATGTCAGATTTGTAAAGGGAGTTTTCATAACTCCTTCGTTAAAATCTGAAAGTAAAGTTCAGTAGTCATCTCAAACCATCCACTTGCAGTCTTGACACACTACCAACCAAACTTTTAAAGAGTGCATTTCACACTATAGCACCAGACATACTCCACATTGTAAAACAGCAGTTGTAAAGCCTCTTCTAAAAATGTAAAATTTAGAATCATCTCAGATAAGTAACTACAGACCACTTTCTAATTTACTATTCATTGGCAAATATCATTGAGAAAGTAGTTTTCAGGCAAATCACTAGTTTTTTGTCCATAAACAGAAGCCTAGACAAATTCCAGTCCGGGTTCTGGTCTAATCGCAGCACAGAGACTGCTCTAATCAAGGTAATTGATGACGTTCTCTTAAATAAGGAGACTGGAAAGGTATCTCTTCTATTACTTCTTGACCTTAGTGCTGCCTTTAAATAAAAGTGGACCAAGAAGAGAACCCTGGGGGACACCACAGGTCATTGGCATGTTCTCTGAAATATTATTTTCTATTTCAACAAAGTAGGTCCTGCCTTCGAGGTAAGAAATGAACCACTTCAGGACTGTTCCTGAGAGCCCAGTTTGTGAGTCTATCTATAAGAATCTTATGGTCAATAGTATTAATTTATATATGCTTCCTCTTGGCCAGATTCTACAGGACTATGTTCCTATCACAGCTATGCAGATGATACTCAGATTTACATGGCCCTATCCCCAAATGACTCTGGTCCTGACTCATTAAGCAAGTGCCTTGTACTCATCACTAACTGGATGAGACATAACTTTCTGCAGCTGAATAAAGATAAAACAGATATTATACAATTTGGCAACAGCAATGAGAGACTAAGATTGGCTGCATATCTGGACTCAAGAGCCCTCAAATCTAAAGAACTGGCTCGCTAGGGCAGCGTACTTTAGGAATCTTTTTAATTTTGTGAAGACCTTATTTGGTAAGGAGAAATCAGAGTTTAAAAGTTGGAAAGTGGGAATTGGAGGAGCATTTCAATAACGTGTATAATCATGACACGTCTATTCATGACATGTATATTTCAATGACAAGATAATCCACCACTAAGTGAAATAAAGTGGCAAATGGAGGTTAGCCCACCAAAATGGAGTGAGGTTCAAGATGTGGTGCATCATGCAAAGGCAAGTTCTGCTCCAGGGCCTAATGGTGTGCCGTATGGAGTGTACAAGTATGCACCTGAGGTTTTGAAGGTTTTGTGGAGGTTGATGGTCATAGTTTGGAAGAAAGGGATCATTCCAAAAGAGTCGAGAAGAAAAGATGGTATCCTTATCCCTAAAGAGAAAATGCTGTGGGTATAAAACAGTTTCTGCCCATAAGTATTCTTAAAATTCTTATTCGTAAGATTTTCTTTAGTGTGATAATGCTGAGACTTGCTGCTTATTTAAAAGCAAACAATTAATTGATACGTCAGTACAAAAGGCAGGGGTTTCTGGCTTTGCAGGATGTTTGGCACATAGCAGCATGATCTGTCATCAGATTCAGACAGCAAAGAAAGAGGGTAGAGATCTACATGTTATTTTCCTAGGTTTAGCAAATGCATTTGGCTCAGTGCCACATAAGCTTATGTGGAAAGCCTTTATATTTTCCAGGTGCCAGATAAGGTTACTAGGCTTGTTGGAGCATATTTTGAGGACATTCAGTTTTGCTTTAGTACTTTTAGTTTTTTAAATCATGGCAGCGGTTAGAAATGGCTGGATGTATGATTTCACCATTAGCATTTACAATGGCGATGGAGGTAGTAATCAGGGCCTCTAAGTGGGTTGTAAGCAGGGAGAGGTTGCATGATGGTACTCACTCCCCCCAATCAGGTCTTACATGGACGACATGACAACCCTGGTGACTACGATGGTTGCTGGGGAAGTTAAATGATAATCTAAGATTGGCTAGGCTGAAAGTGAAACTGAGCAAGTCTAGAAGTCTGCTGACTGTCAAAGGGAAACTTGTCCAGGAAAATGTTGTGATGGAAAGAGAAATGCTGCCTACAGTACTGGAGAGACCAGTGAAAAGTTTAGGTAGATTGTATAGTGCAGCTCTAAATGACACCAACCAAGCTGTTGGAATAAAGGCTGATACAAAAACGAGCGTTGGCAGGTCTGGTCACTCTTTCCGTTGCTGTTTGTTGTCTAAGGATCACAGTGAGAGACAAACCCAGTGAGTTTCACTTCATTTTATCTTTAAAGTGATAAAATTTCATTTTCTCCTCTGCTCAGAGAACAGTGAGATCATAAAAGTGTGGATTAGAAAAGGAAAAAAAAACCCAAAATGATTATTTAAAATGATTATGTTTATTTATAGACAGCATACATCTGTTTACACTGAGGTGAAGCTTAAAAACAGAGAAACAAAACAAGACTGGCATGAGATTTAGGACTCAGCCATTTACACAGAGGTTTGAATGGACAACTGTGAAGAACAAATACCCAACTGAAACCATAAACATTATGAGATGATTCCAGACACTAAATCTCTCTTTCTTAATTCTGTCTTTATGTTTGTCTTTATTTTTGTTTTATTTGTATATTTATCTTTGTAGGCTAAAGCTGCACTGTGTTAGAAAAATTATTGTATTTTTTAGGTGAGTGAGGTTTATTGATGTGCCACTTTTCATGCCCCGGACAATCACCCATGTCTCAGTAATAGTAGATCAGGGTTTAAACAGTATGATGAGGGAGATCTATTACAGTGTACGTGAGGACGGAACTAGCAATGAGTCCAGAACCAGGTCATATTCCCTGATTTCTTATAATGTTGAGGTCCTGAGTTGTTTGGGTAAATGGTGTGGTATTAAGTGCAATGGGAGGGGATGATGATGTTGGATGCATTCAGATTGATCCTGTCTTTGTCCTTGCCTGAATAAGAGAATAAAAAAAAGAGGTGCACTAAAGCTAAGCTGCAGCAATGGGACAAAGGTGTACACAACAATGAAACTGGAAACTTTTAAACTTTATGATCGTTTTACACAGAGCAGTGGAGGGTCTCCTTCAATTATTTAGTAAGGTGTGGGTGTGGGTGTGTGACCCAGACTGCTGTGTGTGTTTGTGTTGCACGCCAGTGAAGTTATTTTTGCTGTAACTGTGTAAACTGCTGGTTTAAACTAAGGATTGTTTGTATTTTTAAAGCTATAAACTTTCAGTTGTGTGAAGGTTGTGTAAATGCTCAGTTGTGTGATGGTTGTGTAAATGTTCAGATGTGTGAAGGTTGTGTAAATGTTTAGTTTTGTGAATGTTGTGTAAATGTTCAGCAGTGTGAAGGTTGTGTCTCTGATAAGACAAACCTGTGCTCTTGTTTCTCTGTCTATATTAAGCTGGACGGATGTGACTGAAGAACAGATCTGTGTATGAGCTGTGAGCTGATGTGGAGTAGAGTGTAGATAGTAGTGAGTGGTCGGTTTGTGGTCAGCAGTGCTGATCTGAGGTGGTTTTTAGCAGCATGTGGCATATGAGTCTGTGAGAGTGCAGCAGCAGAGCTCTGTTCACTGTAAACTCTCGCTCTAATGATCCAAGTCTCATCTTAATGTTTTGATAAAATCCACTATAAACATGACAATGCACTGTATTTATTGTATGACAATGGCTCACTTGTGGACCTTATTATGTTTGTGTGAAGCTGATTATTTATACAAGGTGCAATCTTCCAACATTCATGTTGCCTTGGTACCCATTAAATATAACACTAAAGTGGCCCCACACTAACTGGAAATTTCCAGATCTTTGATTCATAAGAACAACTGATTTAATTGTTGCAACATGGCTTCCTCTAAAATCTTTGACATAAAAATGTGTAACTGGTTTATACTTCACAGCTCACACGGATCATGATTTGGTTTCTTGATCAGTGAAGCCCTGTCTAGATGAATGCAGATATATTTTTCACAAATATATCGTCCACACAGTGTTGTGGGTCACTCTAAACTAAGGTTTTTGAAAGCGTTCTCTAGATTTCAGATTCCAACATAATAATAAATATAAATGATGTATTAGAAATATAAAAAGCATTGGTAAGAGCTAGATTCAGTCATTTCAGGACTTGCATAGTGCATAGAGAAATTTGCGATTAAACCTGTTTTTTCCTCATGGTTTATGGTGTTTTGATGTCTCCCTTTACAAGGTATTCTGGCCCCCTACTGGACTGGCATGACAATGAAGCTGTTTTTCAAAAATGGAGGTAGGCCTCACCAGCACGGATGAATCGGATCTCCTGTCATTCACTATGGAATCACAAACTTCTTGCAAGGTCACTTCTTCAGAAGAATGTTCTTTTAGAGAACACAAGTCCATTCTTTGTGTTCTTAGTTTTGAGAAACAAGCAAAGTCCTAATGCTGAGGTAGTGAAATCTCTATAGAAACACACACAGTGATCTGGAGCAGCTACACATGATCCTAAAGTTAACATGCTAAATGCTAAGTGTCTACAGAGATGTGTACACACTCTTTAATTATGAGGATGAACACCATCCTCACAGCAATGTTGCACTAAATCCGCTCAGAAGAGTAGAGCCTGTTCTTGCAGTCAGAGGAACCCTGGAGAACTGTTTGTAAACTGTGAATGTGTGAGAGTGTTGTTGGTGTCTGTGGACCCTGTGCTATTTGTGGTGCTATATTTCTGTTTGTGCGTGGTTGGGGGAATATTGCGGGGGGTGTTGGGTGTGTATAAGTTGGTGTGCTGTTTTGCAGGCATCTGTCTCTCACAGAGACAAGCTGAGAGCATGACTTTGTGGATCCTGTTCCTCCTGCTATGTTTACACCATGGTAAGAACCTAAAAACCTCTGGAACTGGGTTCTGCTAGAATTCTTTATTAAAGGCTGTAGTTCGAGAACACTCAGAGAACCAGTCCATTTGTTTCATCTGTGAAGTGCTTCTGTTTTTTATCTGTAAAGAATGCTGTTTGTTTTATTAGATTTTTCATTTTTAAGGTTCTCCTGTGGTCCTTTATTCAAAGCAAAGACTCTGTATGGAATCCCAAAAACCTAAGAACACAATGAATGCAGATTTCTCTAAGATTTATTGTCATAAATGTTACTTAATGGAATCAAAAATGGTACAGCTTTCTTCAGGATACAGAACCATGAAGTGTCAAACCCGAGTAGATAGATAGATAGATAAATAGACAGATAATTGAAATCCAAGAAGTTCTCCATCTGGTTAACTGTTCTCTTCTGTGTTGCAAAACCTGCTGTAAATGTCAAAAAACAGTTTTGCCAAAGTATAGAACAGTCTAGAAATGCAGCTTCTGAATGCAGTGGAAAGGGAATTGGAAGTATTAAAGAAATGGTTTGATATTAACAAGTTATCACTGAATTTAAATAAAACAAAGTTTATAATACTCTGAACTAGACAAATAAATTAAGTCTTATGAAGAACTTATGATCAATAATGTGAAAATAGAAAGAGTGTATGAAAACAAATTTCTGGGTGTGATAATTGATCATACATTAGGTTGAAAACCACATATAAATTATGTAAAAACAAAAATCTCTAAAATAATTGCAGTATTATATCAAATTAAAAATATTCTGAATGTGAAATCACTTTATATACTGTACTGTTCTTTCATAGTTCCATACATGACCTACTGTGTGGAGGTATGGGGAAACAAATATAAAACCATAACTAAACCAATTACCATGCTACAAAAAAAGCTATAAGAATCGAAAGGACTATTATGAACCAACAACAAACTAGTTAATAATTTACAGGCTTTAAAATTCAATGATATAGTTCATTGTAATACTGCACAAATAATGTACAAAGCACAATACAAGTTACATCCCAACTGTGTTCAGAAATTTTTTTAAATTAAAGAGAGCAAATATGAAATGAGAGGAACAGGTATGTTTACAAAAACAAGAGCAAGGACAAATAAAAAAAATAGATGTATATCCATTAAGGGGGTTCATTTGTGGAATAAGGAACTAAAATTGTGTAGCTCACTTTGGCAAGTTTAAAAAAAAAAGTAAAAAAAAAAAAAAAAAAAAAAAAGAAAAAGGTAGTAAGCACTTATAAAAAACATGGAATTATTATTGTGAAAAAATGGAATGTTTTCTTTCCATGATTGTTTTGTATTGTCTAAATACAGAAGTAAAATGAATATTAATTAGCCAAGTATAAAGGGTAGGCACAATAAGCTAATGCTTCAGTCTATACCTTTTTGGTTTGTATTTGTTTTGTTTTGACTGTCATGTCTATTAATTTATATTTTATTTGTTATTATTATTTTCTTCTTTTTAGGTAATTATTATTAATAATAATTATTTTTTTTTATAATGTAGTCATTTTGAAAACCGAAGTAAACCCTAAACTAATGATCTAGAACCCTTTTCTTCTAAGAGAACTAAGAAAAAATAGAACAATGAAAATATTACTTTACAGAGTGGAATGATGTTATGAAGGATAACCTACTGTAAATGGTTCTCTATGAAATACATTGTAAATAATGTAAAAAACTATGTTCTGTTCCTTTCCCCTAAATACAGGTTCTTCACTGTTCCTTAATCAAAGAGGAGAACCCTGAAACAATGACATTTTATCTTTCTGAAATAACAATGTTTAATACATTTTAAAATAGGGCACTAAACATGGTTCCACAACACCTTGTTCAGCAGCATGTAGAACATTTTTATTCAGAATCTAAAACATTTCATTTGGGGAAAAAAATAAAATGAATGAATATGTTAGCACTTTATTAAAACACTTTGTTTTTTCAGTTTCAGGCGAAGACATTGTACAGCTAGTACTCCAAGTGGGAACAGTGGTTCTCCTGGAACCAAACAGGATCATACCAGTTTCTGAGAGACCTGATGTGAGATGGAAGTGGAATGACATTCTTCTGAAAGCAGTCATGGGCAATCAACAATATAAAAATAAGTACAGTCTTTTACCAAACGGAACACTGCAGATTAACCATGGGTCCAAATCAGACTCGGGAAATTACCACCTGGAAATTTTTGACATACAAGGAAAACGTTTCACACACCAACAGTGGAAACTCACCTTTGTGGGTATGGATGTTTTTCTCTTCTATTTGTTCTCCTGTATTGGTTCTGTCTATTTCTTACTCTTCCACACTTTTATAATTAAGATTGTAGTTGTTATAATCAGCAGTTATTTCAGTGTGTGGGTTCTGTCCTGCAGAACCTGTGTCAGTTCTCCGGGTTTGGCGTTCCTGTTCCGGACACCAGAATATCACCGTAAAGTGTGCCGTGGAGAGCGGAGACAATGTTCGGTTCATGTGGAAGTTTAAAGGCACTGAATGGAAAGTGGAACCCCCGGAAACATCAGGGGAACCCATGGTTCTTCTCCAGTTTGATGGAGAACCTCCTGGCGATCTGGTCTGTGAGGCATTTAATAACGTCAGCTTTGTAAGAGCAGCGGCTTCTCACTGCAGGGGTAAATTTAATTTAAATAATTACTCTAATTAATCACTCTGGAAACAGTCTTGAATTCTGCTACTCAAACACTTCAATCAATTAATTCATTACTGGTTATTACCTTTAATTACTGAAGGTACTATATGCTGTACAATACAGTCCAGAGGTAAATGCATGGACGAGTGGTGGTAGTAATAAAGTGGTTAGGTTTGTGTGTGAAGGGGAATGCGTTTGAGAGACTGTAAATATTAGTAGATGGGATGAAGCACGAAACTGGATATGTGGATGTAGGTAAAAAACTGCAGGCCCAGAATGCATTGTATTAACTACCCTGAAGCTAGACATGGTGCCATATTCTGTAGGGCTAACCCCGGATATTCAGCTGTTCAGATATTAGTTCATTGCGTAGGTATTGGGTAGGCCTCATCAACATAAATGTCCTAAATAAAGCCCAAAAGAGTCCAACCCCCCTACAACAACCTACTTGCAATGAAGTGTGGCGAAGTTACAGTTCATTTTGTCAGCTTCACACCTCAAATTAGACCAGACCACCTCCACAAAGCTCTGGTTAATTTGTGTATTCTGTGCCCTTAGCTGCACCATTTATTTGTGAGTTAGGGAGCGAGTTAGCGGGAATAGCAGCACAGACTCTGGGTTTTCAAAAACCGCAGATTTTCTGAACGACAAACACCCCTCATAACACACACACACACTGAGTATACAAATAATCAGCAAATTATATTACCAAAGTTCTGAAGCCCTGAAAATGGTGGGGACAACCCTAGTACTCTGAAAGTAAAGGGATAGTAAACTTCATCAAGTAAACAGTTCCATTTCAGGATGCGGTAGATGAAGCATTCAAAAGGAAGAAGCTGAAGAATGCGGACTTGGCGGCTGAGGTGAGGGAATGCAGGTGGCAGGCACATGTAAGACCGGTGGAGATAGGTGTTAGGGGATTTGTAGCCAAGTCTGCTGCATAACTGCTTGTGCAGTTCGGCATCAGGACCTGGAAACTATGGGCAGCTGTGAAGGAGTCATCAGAAACCGTTGAAAGGTCTAGTCAGTGTTTGTGGATAAGGAGAGCACAGATTACTTGGGGAAATGCACTGTAAGTAAGTAGGTTTTATTTATATAGCACGTTTAAGACGACAAGTTAACCGAAGTGCTGTACAAAAGAAATAAAAACATAAAACAAGAAAAAATAAAATATAAAGATAACATAACATAATATATAAACATAAAATTCATTAATTCGTTCATTATCTGTAACCCTTATCCAGTTCAGGGTCGCGGTCAGTCCAGAGCCTACCTGGAATCATTGGGCGGAAGGCAGGAATACACCCTGGAGGGGGCGCCAGTCTTTCGATTTTTTTTTTTTTTTTTAAAGTTAAAAGAATGAATAATTTTAGCTTCAGGGTGAAGTGGCTGTGTTGCACTAAAGCTACAGGAATAAATGAGACTATTAAATGAGATTAAATCCTAACCAAGAGATGATTTTAATCTGACAGTCAAGTGTTTTGTGAAATGCATTTGGAGAACAGCAGGGGACACTGTTTATTCTCAACAGGAGTTAGTGTATGGTTTAACAACATTCAGCAAAGTTCAGTTCCTCCTATGACATCTAAATACATAAAATAAACAAAGTCACAATAAAACCAGAGAAAACAAGGTTAAGGCCAGATCTCAAATATGTCACAGTTGTATTTCCTCTTAAAGTTCTAACTCAGTTCTTTATGTTCTTTAATGTAACACGATATTTACACATTCTCAAAAAACATGGTTCCACATCAATCAAACATTTACACAGTATAGATTTCAGTGGATCAAACCCATAGGTTAAAATGTTCTATGATTTTGTTTAAAGCATGTGTATTATTGTGTATTATTTTGATATAGATATAGGAACTGGATGTCACTGTAAAGATAATATATAACAGTTCTAGATATTTGATTTTTTTCTAGATTACTTCCCTACTGCTGCCTCCTCAGTTCTGTTCCTGGTGATCAGCATTTGGATTGGAACCATGATCTTTATCAGAACCTTCAGCAAAAACAACAGCCCAGGTCAGAATTACAGTTACTGCTCAACTCAGAAGAATAAACAATAGATCAACAATCACCTGCTCTTTAATCACATAATCAATAAACTCTTGTTACAGCTGTGGAGGAGAATATTTATCTTGATATGCGTGGGGTTACAGAACAGAGAAACTCACCTCAACTATCTAGAACAACAACAATGGAGGATCCAAATTATGGTAATCCATATTAAATTGGTCTGCATATTATATCACACTTTAGAACTTGTAAAGTGAAATATTTAGATTAAATATCATTAAAGTATTCAAATTCATATATTTAAGTGATTTAGCTTCATAGAATTGCACTTTATTAAACACATTGTAACACTAACTCGAATCACAATTCAACTATCTACAATGCAACTTGTGGTAAATTATGTGATGATGTTGTTGTTGTTGTAATGACTTAATACTGGATGACCAGTTTATTTTAAATGTATTCAGGAATTAATTTACAATAATAATAATATAATAATATAATAATAATAAATCTTCTGCAGATGTTTACAGGGTTCTGCAAAATAATCCATCATCTTCACTGTCCTCCCAGTCTCCAAATTTTGATGATGTGTACGTACTGTGATGCTATACATTTTTTAATTATTTGTAAATATATAAAGTGATGGAAATGGGGGGAAAAAAAGAGTAATTTTCTTTTTTCCCGTTTGAGCTGATGACAAAATAAACCTGTCCGTAAAGGGATTTTATAACAGTCCGATGCAGAGTAAAACCTTTGTGTGTGTGCACGCATTATGTATTTTTTTAGATGTATTAGTGTAACACAAGTTAATCTAAGATTTTTTTTTCAGTTCAAATTATCCTGAAGTTCAGAATAAAATTGTATTTTCATTTTTGTGAATGTTTCATCAAAACAGATTAATAGAAAAATTGTCAAAAACCTTCTCCTGCTTTTTGTTTTAATGCAGAACATTTCATTATAAAATGTAACACATACAATGTGCCATAACTTTTGTTCAGGTCCCATAAATTAAATGGTCTCATTAAATTGTACTATTCAGAATATGCACAAAAACATAAAAAAATGCATAAAAAGTAAAAAAAAAAAAAAAAAAAATATATATATATATATATATGTGTATGTGTGTGTGTGTAAAAAGTTCTGTGTTTGATCCTAAATAAAACATTTGCAGAAAGACATTTAAAGAAGTGCTGTATGTTTATTGTTCATGTGACATTTTTCAGGTTGAGAAAAATTCAGTTTGAAACTAGATTTCTGTTTGCATTATTTTATTCATAACATTTGAGACATAAAATAAGTAATATTTTTGTAATAATTTACCAAACAATACATTAAAATATACATTTAAAGTAGTAACTGGTTGTCTAAATTTATTAAAGATGTAATAAATAAAAAAAGAGATTTTTATGATTCATATCTGTAAATGTGAGAGTCAACTTAATTAGTAATAAATAAATTAATTAATAAATTAAATTACAAATATATACATCGCATTTTTAAAAAAGAAATGGAAATCCTCTTTTTGCTTGAAATAACAGTTAAGAAATTATCGTATCCTTGATTCTCCAGAATGTAACCTGTGAAAAATACATACTTAAAATCCTAAGTGTTTAATGAAAGTTTAATTACAAAATTATAAATCAATAAAGAGACCACAATGCAAAAATCTTCTGACAGGGACAAGTAAATATATGTTTTGTTACTTAATTTAGTGTGTGATTGAAAATATTTCAAATATCAAATTGTAACATTGTTTTTTAAGTTTATGCAGCAGTGTTACTGTTCATAGGAGTAAAATTATTATTCATTTTAATCCTCATATTTCAAGTGTTGTGGATTGTTTTACACACCCTACAAAGCAATGTTTCAAATAATGTGCAAAATACAAGATTGTATTCTTCTTGCAAAAAACAAAGACAATGTGTAGAATAATATTTAAACAGATGTATCTCAACATTAATCAAATTGTAGTATTTTTTAGGAATATTTCTACTTTATAAACCTAAGAAATAAATGAAAAAGTATTTAAAACTAACTATACTTGTTGTTAAATATTTTTCCAAATGTAAAATGTTCCTGTTTTGATGAATAGCAAATTATACAAATTAGATCTGAAAAAAGTGCGTGATATTTTGTAAATGTTTCATTATATCAAATAAATTATTTAATAATAATCACGAAAGCAACAAAACTGGAGATGAGGTTTTGCAAGGGTCTTACCCATGTTTCTGGGTCAGAGGAACATTAACGAAGCATCATATGCAAATGATGTCAAGGTTAAAATGAAGGAGATAAAAGGTTTACAACTTCAGCTGCACAACCCACTGCTTTATTACTTTACTTTAGTCAATCATTCAACAAACAGGTGACAAAGACCAAAGGCAAACAGACAAACGGACAAGTGAAACACTTGTTAAAACATTCATTTTATGTAAAAATGACTCTTCATCCATTTAATTAAGAATAAACATTCTTTATACATTAAATAATAATGAATACATACATTCAAGGGATTATGCATATACAGTTTTGTTAATAATTTAGTTTAGTATGAAAGTTAATTATTTAATTTAAAAAGGTGTTATCTTAATATTAAAGAAATTGTATTCATATATATTAATATTTATATAATATATTTATTATAAATATATAACTATATCCTTGGCTTAGGTCCAGCAGAACATTTTTTTAAATGCTTATTAACAATTGAGTAAAACAGCTGTACCTGCTGTGTGTCAATATTTCAGTGCTGTAACTGTATGTAGGAGTAAACGGCTGTAACTGGTGTGTGTCAGTATTTCAGTGCTGTAACTGTATGTAGGAGTAAATGGCTGTAGCTGGTGTGTCTATTTCAGTGCTCTAACTGTATGTAGGAGTAAATTATGTAGCTGGTGGGTGTATTTCAGGGCTGTAACTGCAGTAAAAGGCTGTAGCTGGTGTGTGTCAGTATTTGGGTGATCTGCAACAGCAAAAATGCAGTTCGATGTCTTCTAAAGAGACATTGTTTACAGTTATTTGTCATTTCTGACTGGTTTAATCTTGGTGTTTTCTTGGGCCAGTGTGTGCATTTTGTTTCAAGGAGGAATGTTAGCAGTGAGTGTTAAAGATTTTATTGTTGTGTCTAGAGAACATTTGAATTTCAGTGTTCTCTTATAGAACCAGGCTCTGTTTATGGTTCTATTACAGCTGCAGTATTTATTCAGATTATGGAGGATTTCTAAGGGATGAGTGTGTTATAAAAAATGTTTTTATGAGTAAAGCTGCCTCATAAACACACCTCTGGACAGTTAACCCACACACACACACACACACACACACACATTTTCTACTGTTTCAGATCTCAAATCTGAACATAGAGAATCACTTACTTACACCAAACTTTAATAAACCATTTTTATTTCATTTCATTTACTTAATTCAATTATTATTATCCTTTAACCTAAACTTAACTGTAACTTTAATCCTAAAGCAAACTTTAACCTTTCCTTTAATCCTTATCCTAACACTAATCCTAAATATGGCATTAGTGTTGGTGTAGAGTGGATCAGACACAGCAGTGCTGCTGGAGTTTTTAAACCAGCAGTCCACTCTCTGTCCACTTTGTGAGACACTCCTCCCTCGTTGGTCCACCTTGTAGATGTAGAGTCAGAGACAGTAGCTCATCTGTCGCTGCACAGTGTGTGTCGGTCGTCCTCTAGTCCTTCATCAGTGACACAGGACGCTGTCGGCTGGTTGTTTTTGACACTGAGGGGTGGGGGGGGGGGGTTGCTGTGGAGATTAGAGGTTTTACAACTTGTTCCTCTATTAACGTTATGATCCTCAAACAGAAAAAAAAAATCCATCTACCCTCCCTCACATCTCTCTCTCTCTCTCTCACACTCACACACTTTCAGTTCAGCTTGGCTCTATTGGTGTGTGGCTGTTTCAGTAACAATGTCGCCAAAGCACAGAAACAAAATTAAACATACATTTTTAAAAACAATAATTAATTACTTATAATTTAAGCAAATAAACATTAAAATAAAAGTATAAACATACAATGAATAGATAAAATCAATAATAATAATAATTATTATAAAGCTAATTAAATCGATCAATTTGAGAAGAAAAAAAGGTCAAATATTATTGAATACACAGAATGAGATATTCATTAAGTGTTGTAAAGTAACAAGGCACAATAATGAATAAGCTTTTACATTGATATTTATAATGTTTGAGGTAGGGGATCAGTAGAGTGTGGGTTGTTAGTGTGTGGATGTTGGTGAAGGGTGTGTGGGGAGTTAGTCCACACACACAATAATAACTCCCCCCACATACACACACTAATAACCCCCCCTTTCTCACACACTAATAACACCCCACACACTGTCCAAACACACAATAATAACTCCCCCCATACCCACACACTAACAACCCACACACACACTGTGTGTGGAGTGTTATTAGTGTGTGTGAAAGGGGGGGTTATTAGTGTGTGTGTGTGTGTGTGTGTGTGTGTGGGTGGGAGTATGTGTGTATGTGGGGGGAGTTATTAGTACGTGTTTGTGTGGGTGGAGTTATTAGTGTGTTTGTGTGTGGGGGGGAGTTATTAGTGTGTGTGTGTGGGGGGGAGTTATTAGTGTGTTTGTGTGTGTGGGGGGAGTTACTAGTGTGTGTGTGTATGGAGGTACTAGTGTGTGTGTGTGTGTGTGTGTGGGAGTTAATAGTGTGTGTGGGGGGGGTTGTTAGTGTGTGAGTGTGCGGGGGAGTAATTAGTGGGTGTGTGGGGGAAGTTATTACTGTATGTGGTGGGGGAGTTATTAGTGTGTGTGTGTGTGGGGGGAGTTATTACTGTGTGTGTGTGGGGAGTTATTAGTGTGTGTGCGGGGGAGTATTTAGTGTGTGTGTTGGGCAAGTTATTACTGTATGTGGTGGGGGGGTTAGTGTGTGTGTGTGGGGAGTTATTTGTGTGTGGGTGTGTGGGTGTGTGTTTGTGTGGGTGTGTGTTTGTGTGTGTGTGTGTGGCTGTAGGTGTGTGTTTGTGTGTGTGTGTGGCTGTTTGGGTGTAGATGTGGGTTTGGGTATGGGTGTAGGTGTGTGTGTGTGTGGGGGGTGTGGATGTAGGTAGGTGTGTGTGTTAGTTAGTTAGTTAGTAAAATGTGTCACTTAATCCAGCACTGAATCAGGAAATGCCCCTGATACTCTGTTACTGTTGGATCTCTCTATTTTCCCTCCCTGTGATCTGTATTTCCTCTTGTCTTATCTTCACCACACCCCATATCTGTGAGACTTTGAAATTCTGAAAGTGAATTTAAGTGAATTTGGAACTTTGTGATTTTAAACGTAACAATTTAAAACAAAATTTGAAATTGAAATAATGAAATCATTTAAAATTATGAGATGGTGAAACTGTGAGATTGTGATTAACCAAGGTTGAGTGATTATGAGAGGGTGAGGGTGAGAAATTATGAGAGGGTAAAGTTGAGAGATTATGAGAGGGTGAGGTTGAGTGATCATGAAAGGGTGAGGGTGAAAAAATAATGAGAGGGTGAGGTTGAGAGATTATGAGAGGGTAAAGTTAAGAGATTAAGATGGTAAGGCTGAGGTTATGAAATGGTGAGGTTGAGAGATTGAGAGGGTGCATTTGGGAGATTGAGAGGGTGAGGTTGAGAGATTATGAGGGTGAGGTTGAGAGATTATGAGAGGATGAGGTTGAGAGATTATGAGAGGATGAGATTGAGAGACTGAATTAGAGATTGGGATATAATGTGATTGTGAGGTTGGGAGTATTTGAGGTTGAGAGATTATGAGAGGGTGAGGTTGAGAGATTATGAGAGGGTGAGGTTGAGAGATTGAGAGGGTGAGGTTGAGAGATTGAGAGGGTGAGGTTGAGAGATTGAGAGGGTGAGGTTGAGAGATTATGAGAGGGTGAGGTTGAGAGATTATGAGAGGGTGAGGTTGAGAGATGAGAGGGTGAGGTTGAGAGATTATGAGAGGGTGAGGTTGAGAGATTATGAGAGGGTGAGGTTGAGAGATTATGAGAGGGTGAGGTTGAGAGATTATGAGAGGGTGAGGTTGAGAGAATGAGAGGGTGAGGTTGAGAGATTGAGAGGGTGAGGTTGAGAGATTGAGAGGGTGAGGTTGAGAGATTGAGAGGGTGAGGTTGAGAGATTGAGAGGGTGAGGTTGAGAGATTGAGAGGGTGAGGTTGAGAGATTGAGAGGGTGAGGTTGAGAGATTGAGAGGGTGAGGTTGAGAGATTATGCGAGGGTAATGTTGAGAGATTATGAGAGGGTAAAGTTAAGATATTAAGATGGTAAGGCTGAGGTTATGAAACGGTGAGGTTGAGAAATTGAGAGGGTGCATTGGAGGGATTATGAGAGGATGATGTTCAGAGACTGTGAATTAGAGGTTGGGATATAATGTGATTGTGAGGTTGAGGTTGAGAGATTATGAAAGGTTGAGGTTGAGAGATTATGAAAGGTTGAGGTTGAGAGATTATGCGAGGGTAAGGTTGAGAGATTATGAGAGGGTGAAGTTGAGAGATTGAGATGGTAAGGCTGAGGTTATGAAACAGTGAGTTTGAGAGATTTAGAGGATGCAGTTGGAAGATTCTGTTAGGGTGACAATGCTGAGATTATTATAAGATTATGATGAGGCAAGGGTGAGAGATTATGAGAGGATGAGGTTGAGAGACTGTGAATTAGAGGTTGGGATATAATGTGATGGTGAGGTTGGGAGCATGTGAGGTCAAGAGGTTATGAAAAGTTGAGGTTGAGAGATTGAGTGTGATGTTGGGAGATCATGTGAGGGTGAGGTTGGGAGATTATGTGAGGTTGGGAGATCATAGGAGGTTGAGGCTGGGAGATTATGTGAGGTTGGGAGATCATAGGAGGGTGAGGCTGGGAGATTATGTGAGGTTGGGAGATCATAGGAGGGTGAGGCTGGGAGATTATGTGAGGGTGAGGCTTTAGAAAGGTGTATGATATGTGAAATATGTGAGATGTTAGTGAAATGTACCTGAGACCTTAGTGAGGTGTGAGAGTTTAGTGAGAACTGAGACATTAGTGCAAGCTTAGTGCAATGTAAGTGAAATGTTATACGTACGTGAGACATTAGTGAGAGGTGAAAAATTAGTGAGACATTAGTGTGGATTAAGTGAGAGCGAGATGTTAGTGAAATATGAACTGTACCTGAGACCTTAGTGAGATGTAAAATGTTAGTGAGAGGTGATATTTTTGAGAGTGTAGTGAGAGTTTGAGACATTTGTGAGATTAGTGAGATGTGAAATGTTAGGCATACCTGAGGCCTTGGTGAGATCTGAATGATTTGTGAGACTTTAGTGAGATTTGAGATGTTAGTGAAATGTTAGATGTAGCGGAGACCTTGCGAGATGTGAAATGTTGGTGAGTTGCGTGAGGTATGAGACTTTAGTGAGATAATTATGAGACTCTGAGCTCTGTTACTCTGTTTGCGCTCACTGGCCTTTGGACGCCGCTCCCTCTCAGAGTGGGTAAACAGACCTGGCCACTGCTCCTCTCTGATAACACTCTACATCACTATTTACCCAGCATGCACCTCTCCCTCAATTTCCACAGGAGTTACACTGAGCATACAGGCCACAGTACCGTTCTCTAACTCTCTCTACTTTTAACTCTCTACTTTTACCTCTCTCTACTTTTACCTCTCTCTACTTTTAACTCTCTCTACCTCTCTAATTTTAACTCCCTCTACCTCTCTCTACTTTTAACTCTCTCTACCTCTCTCTACTTTTAACTCTCTCTACCTCTACCTCTCTCTACTGCTCTCTACCTCTACCTCTCTAATTTTAACTCTCTCTACTGCTCTCTACTTTTAACTCTCTCTACCTTTAACTCTCTCTACCTCTCTCTACTTTTAAATCTCTCTAACTCTCTCTAGTTTTAATTCTCTCTACCTCTAACTCTCTCTCCTTTTAACTCTCTACCTCTTACTCTCTCTACCTCTACCTCTCTCTACTTTTAACTCTCTCTACCTTTAACTCTCTCTACCTCTACCTCTTTCTAATTTTAACTCTCTACCTCTTCTTCTCTCTACTTTTAACTCTCTCTACCTCTCTCTAATTTTAACTCTCTCTACCTCTACCTCTCTCTAATTTTAACTCTCTCTACCTCTACCTCTCTCTACTTTTAACTCTCTCTACCTCTACCTCTCTCTACTTTTAACTCTCTCTACCTCTCTCTACTTTTAACTCTCTCTACCTCTCTCTACTTTTAACTCTCTCTACCTCTCTCTACTTTTAACTCTCTCTACCTCTCTCTAATTTTAACTCTCTCTACCTCTCTCTAATTTTAACTCTCTCTACCTCTACCTCTCTACTTTTAACTCTCTCTACCTCTACCTCTCTACTTTTAACTCTCTCTACCTCTACCTCTCTACTTTTAACTCTCTCTACTTCTACCTCTCTACTTTTAACTCTCTCTACTTCTACCTCTCTACTTTTAACTCTCTCTACCTCTACCTATCTACTTTTAACTCTCTCTACCTCAACCTCTCTACTTTTAACTCTCTCTACCTCTACCTCTCTCTAGTTTTAACTCTCTCTACCTCTACCTCTCTCTAGTTTTAACTCTCTCTACCTCTACCTCTCTCTAGTTTTAACTCTCTCTACCTCTACCTCTCTCTAGTTTTAACTCTCTCTACTTCTACCTCTCTCTACTTCTCTCTAGTTTTAATTCTCTCTACCTCTCACTCTCTCTAGTTATATCTCTCTCTAGCTCTTCCTCTCTCTACTTTTAACTCTCTCTACCTCTTCCTCTCTCTACTTTTAACTCTCTCTACCTCTACCTCTCTCTACTTCTCTCTAGTTTTAATTCTCTCTACCTCTAACTCTCTCTAGTTTTAATTCTCTCTACCTCTAACTCTCTCTAGTTTTAATTCTCTCTACCTCTTCCTCTCTCTAGTTTTAACTCTCTCTACCTCTTCCTCTCTCTAGTTTTAACTCTCTCTACCTCTTCCTCTCTCTAGTTTTAACTCTCTCTACCTCTTCCTCTCTCTAGTTTTAACTCTCTCTACCTCTTCCTCTCTCTACTTTTAACTCTCTCTACCTCTTCCTCTCTCTACTTTTAACTCTCTCTACCTCTTCCTCTCTCTACCTCTAACTCTCTCTACCTTTAACTCGCTCTACTTTTAACTCTCTCTACCTTTAACTCGCTCTACTTTTAACTCTCTCCCTCTACCTCTCTACTTTTAACTCTCTCTACCTCTTCCTCTCTACTTTTAACTCTCTCTACCTCTACTTCTCTCTACTTTTAACTCTCTACTTCTACCTCTACCTCTCTCTAATTTTAACTCTCTCTACCTCTACTTCTCTCTACTTTTAACTCTCTCTACCTCTACCTCTCCCTCTCTCTGCTTATAACTCTCTCTACCTCTAAATCTCTCTAACTCTCTCTAGTTTTAATTCTCTGTACCTCTAACACTCTCTAGTTTTAATTCTCTCTACCTGTAACTCTCTCTACTTTTAACTCTCTACCTGTAACTCTCTCTACCTCAACCTCTCTCTACTTTTAACTCTCTCTACCTCTACCTCTTTCTACCTCTAACTCTCTCTAGTTTGAATTCTTTCTACCTCTACCTCTCTCTACTTTTAACTCTGTCTACCTCTACCTCTCTCTCTCTACCTGTAACTCTCTCTACTTTTAATTCTCTCTACCTCTACCTCTCTCTACTTTTAACTCTCTCTACCTCTACCTCTCTCTAATTGTAACTCTCTACCTCTACCTCTCTCTAATTTTAACCCTCTACCTCTCTACTTTTAACTCTCTCTACCTCTACCTCTCTATAATTTTAACTCTCTACCTCTACCTCTCTCTAATTTTAACCCTCTACCTCTCTCTAATTGTAACTCTCTACCTCTACCTCTCTCTAATTTTAACCCTCTACCTCTCTAATTTTAACTCTCTACCTCTACCTCTCTCTAATTTTAACCCTCTACCTCTCTACTTTTAACTCTCTCTACCTCTTCCTCTCTCTACCTGTAACTCTCTCTACCTCTACCTCTCTCTACTTTTAACTCTCTCTACCTCTACTTCTCTCTACTTTTAACTCTCTACTTCTACCTCTCTACTTTTAACTCTCTACTTCTACCTCTCTACTTTTAACTCTCTCTACCTCTACCTCTCTCTACCTTTAACTCTCTCTACCTCTACTTCTCTCTACTTTTAACTCTCTACTTCTACCTCTCTACTTTTAACTCTCTCTACCTCTACCTCTCTCTACTTTTAACTCTCTCTACCTCTACCTCTCTACATATACCTCTACCTCTCTCTGCTTTTAACTCTCTCTAGTTTTAATTCTCTGTACCTCTAACACTCTCTAGTTTTAATTCTCTCTACCTGTAACTCTCTCTACTTTTAACTCTCTACCTCTTCCTCTCTCTACCTGTAACTCTCTCTACCTCTTCCTCTCTCTACCTGTAACTCTCTCTACCTCTAACTCTCTCTAGTTTGAATTCTTTCTACCTCTACCTCTCTCTACTTTTAACTCTGTCTACCTCTACCTCTCTCTCTCTCTACCTCTACCTCTCTCTCTCTCTACCTCTACCTCTCTACTTTTAACTCTCTACCTCTAACTCTCTCTATCACTCTCTACCTCTCTCTACTTTTAACTCTCTCTACTGCTCTCTACCTCTACCTCTCTACTTTTATCTCTCTACCTCTAATTCTCTCTACCTCTAACTCTCTCTACTTTTAACTCTCTACCTCTAACTCGAACTCTCTCTACTTACAAGTATCTACGTCTCTCTACCTCTACCTCTCTATACGTTTAACTCTCTCTACCTCTAACTCCCTTAACCTCACTCTACTTCTAACTACAAGTCTCTATCTCTAACTCTCTCTACCTCTAACTTTCTCTATCTAAGTTTCTACCTCTACCTCTAACTCTCTCTACTTACAAGTCTCTACTTCTTTCTACCTCTACCTCTATATACTTTTAACTCTCTCTACCTCTCTGTACCTCTAACTTTCTCTAACTTTACCGCTCTTTCTGACTCTACATCTCTCTCTCTCTAATTTTCTATCTTTAACTCTACCTCTAACTCTTTCTAAATCTCTCTACCTCTAACTCTCTCTACCTACAAGTCTCTCTACCTCACTCTACTTCTTTGGGGGTTCGGGGGCAGGGGAAGTGGGGAGTGTTGTTTTACCCCTCTCATGGACTCCTGCCATTGAGCATGGTGTAGTTAGATTCACATGCAGCTGCTCCAGAGCATCCTCTTAAGTTTTGTAGTATACCAGCATGGGGCAGTGTGCAATAGCCAAGGGGCATCGTCCTATTCCTCACTCGGAGAAGGACACACAGCAGAACACATCTTTAATAAAGTTTATTCTGTAAATACGCTCATTGGAATTAACATAATTTACAACATAGTATTGCAACACAAATCCAGAGCAACAAAACAAAACAAACAAAATAACAAAGAGCAAACAGTCAATGAGATGCTTTCATTCAGAAATTATGCATTTTAAATTCTGCTTCTTAATAATTACCTAATATTTATTGGGGAATTAGAAGGGTCCAAATGACCATCAGCTCAGAGAAATGTTTCAGCTGTGTAATACAGCATTAATAACAGCCTCAGTAAATGAGTTATTAATGATATTATCTCTTTTAATGGTAGTTTTAAAATGTTTATTACACTTTCAGCTTAAAAAAAAAAAACATATTAAAACATTGTATAAAAACACTAGAAGGGTGAGATACCAGCTACAGCCAAGAGAGAAACCAGGGACAGAGACTGGGGACAGAGACAAACTGTGAGGTGAAGCCCTGATGGCAGTGAGAGTCTGAACTCTGTGAATCTGCAGCACTGAGAAACAGAGCTGTGGACAGTGGAATGTTCTCTGAGTGTCCAGTGTCTCTTGGCACTGGAACTGAGAGTGGAAGGTTCAGTTCTGTGGATAATTCTACTCTCTCTGCTCTACCAGAACCAGAGAGCCAGAATCAGCGCAAACGTCACCTCTGTGGGCTGTGCATGGTTCCTTCACTTTAGGAGAAAGGTGTTCTCTTCCCCCCCAGCTGGAGTCTCTCCTCGCTCCAAACATCTCCACTATCTTCAGAGTTCTGATGATCAGGGGACAGAGCCTTCGCATACTCCTACCAGACACTCCGCAGACCCTTCGCAGACTCCTACCAGACACTTCGCAGACTCCTACCAGACACTTCGCAGACCCCGCATAGACTCTTCGTAGACTCTTTAGAGACCCCTTACAGGCTCCTCTGCCTGTCCCTCTCTGTCCCTCACTGACCCTGTGTCCCCATGTAAGTCAGTACTCCTCTTTGATGCTCATGGGCATGGACGAGGACACCAGACCACTGCTACTGGTCACCAGCGCTGAGTTGGTGGGAAGGGTGGAACTTGGAGGAAGTGCAGAGCCTGGGGGAGTGGGCGTGGTCGTGGATGTCGCCTGAGGCTGCTGTAGTTTCTTCTTATTGATCTTCCTCTCTTTAGCTCTTCTGTTCTGGAACCAGATCTTCACCTGAACCAGGAAACAGGGGATTGGTCACTCACTGACCTGTCTCTCTAAAGGGGGGTTATAGACTGACCTGTCTCTCTGAAGGGTGGTGGTAATAGACTGACCTGTCTCTCTGTGTGGAGTGGGGGGTTATACACTGACCCATCTTTCTGAGGCAAGGTTACAGACTGACCTGTCTCCCTGAAGCGTGGTGGTTATAGACTGACCTGACTCTATGAGAGGGAGGGTTTCATAGACTGACCTGTTTCTCAGAGGGAGATTATAGACTGACCTGTTTCTAT
This sequence comes from Hoplias malabaricus, assembly GCF_029633855.1. Lineage (NCBI taxonomy): Eukaryota > Metazoa > Chordata > Actinopteri > Characiformes > Erythrinidae > Hoplias > Hoplias malabaricus. Next base: position 1,856,942 of record NC_089814.1, read on the forward strand.
AAGGTGTGAAGGTTATAGACTGATCTGTTTCTATAAGTGGGGATTATAGACTGACCTGTCTTTCTGTGTGGAGTGGGGGGTTATATACTGACCCATCTTTCTGAGGCAAGGTTACAGACTGACCTGTCTCCCTGAAGCGTGGTGGTTATAGACTGACCTGACTCTCTAAGAGGGAGGGTTTCATAGAATGACTTGTCTCTCTGAGGGAGGTTATAGACAGACATTTTTTTGTAAGGTTGGGGGTTATGGACTTATCTGTCTCTCTGAATGGAGTTTTAGACTGTTTCTATAAGGTGTGGGAGTTTATAGACTGACCTGTCTCTCTGACAGACTGAGAGCTGTAGCCAGTTCTGCTTTCCTCCGGATGGTGATGTATCTGCTGTAGTGAAACTCCTTCTCTAGCTCCAGACGCTGATGATCTGTGTAAACAACTCGATATTTATCCTTTGTCCTAGTCTTTCCTCCTAACAACAAAACAAACAATGACAATCAACAACACCAATAATAAATAACAACACACAAGAACACCTGTCATGGCAGAAGGTGGACGAGGAGGCAGACATACACAGACAGGGGATAACTTTATTACGACAAATAACAAAACCAAAAACTAAACAAGCACAGTCAGGAACTAAACACAGGCAGGACACAAAAACAGAGACCAGAAAAATGTTAAACACAAAGGCATAGAAACACTGAAACCTAGGGGTTATAGACACAGGATTAGACGAGAAACACCTGGGAAGAATAACAAGAGGCCAGGACCACAAAGGAGACACAGGTGGAGACATTGATTACAAGGTGTGCCTAAGGTGGGACTAAGGCAGAGACAGGAACAAAAACATACACAGAGAAACAGACATTACAAAACAGAGCAGGAAAGCATGAGACAGGGCAAGAACATGACAATACCGGTAGTAAACAACAAACACAACACCACACATATCAGACTTCAGGACTTCAATAATAAACAACAGCAATCAACTACAAAATAAACAAAACCTTTCAACAACACCAATACTAAACAACAGTCAACTGCAAGAACAGATGTAACTGATAAAAAAAAAAAAATCTAACAAGTTAAACAGCAAATTACAAAACATTCATCCATTCATTATCTGTAACCCTTATCCAATTCAGGGTCGCGGTGGGTCCAGAGCCTACCTGGAATCATTGGGCGCAAGGCAGGAATACACCCTGGAGGGGGCGCCAGTCCTTCACAGGGCAACACATTCACACACACACATTCACTCACACTCACACCTACGGACACTTTTGAGTCGCCAATCCACCTACCAAATGTGTGTTTTTGGACTGTGGGTGGAAACCGGAGCACCCGGAGGAAACCCACACACAGAGAGGGAGAACACACCACACTCCTCACAGACAGTCACCCGGAGGAAACCCACGCAGACACAGAGAGAACACACCACACTTCTCACAGACAGTCACCCGGAGCGGGAATCGAACCCACAACCTCCAGGTCCCTGGAGCTGTGTGACTGCGACACAAACCTGCTGCACCACCATTACAAAACAACTGAGATCAAAATTAGTATAAAACAATCAAAAACAAAGATCAGACAAAAACATAAAAATAAAATGAACAACAACAGTCTGAACACCTTTGTTCAAAGTAGAACTTCCACTATCTTCAATAATCTTTCAGACTGTTTATACACATCTTCATCATCATGATGATCATCATTCTCATATTTATTATCATTTCTTCATCATTATATTCCTCATCATCATGTTTACCACAGTCCGACTGGATTCAGCATGTGATCTCAATCTATTTTTGCTTCAGATTTAAAATTTTAAAACATAAATGGGTTTATTCTGTGATTTAACGTCGACAAAATCCTGTATTATATCCTCCTTTCAATAAAAACTCAATTCAAAATGTTGTTTAGTCCAGGACTAGGCTTAATCCCTCTCTGGAAAACCACCCATTAGATCTAAGTTTAATCTGAGCATTAAGGTTAAGTTTAGCAATAGATTGTTTGGGTTTAAGGTTAATCTCAGATTTTAGGGTAAGTTTAGTGAGGATTGTTTGGTTTTAATGAGTTTAAGTTTGTTTTCAGTAGATTTAAGTCTGAGTTTGTGCTGGATGTATCGTGGTTGTCCGGCAGTGATTGGTGAGTAATGTCCAGGTGATGGTGAACACTGAGACACTGGACATATTGTGGCGAGTGTTTGCTCCATTAATCAGAGCCATAATTAAGTGTAAACACGACAAGGAGCTCAGTAAACACTATAACAGCAGCAGAATCCAGATCCCTGTGGTCAGTGGGTTAAAGATTAAACATGGGGCCGGGGGGACGGGTGAGTGGGGGTTGTTACAAACACTGGTTAAAGCCCTAATCTTCCTCATTAACATTCATTAACCTGAGCATCTCTAATGAGCTCAGCGCACACACTTTTTACACACTTTTTAAACTCTTTAATTTTTTGTAACTCTTTAAACTCACTTACAGTAAATGGTCTAGTTTTAAAAATTTAAATCTACAGCAATTCACTTTAAAAATGAGCAGATTGTTTTTACTGTCCTGTTATAACACACTTCACATAGAATCTTCTCTTAATTCTGTCATTCATCCTTTACCATTAACATTAAATCTGTGGCTGTGGCTATATTTTAATTAAAATATATAAAATATTATTTACAGCAACCCTGAAATGGATCAAGCAGCAAAGATGATGATGATGGAGATGATATAATTATTTATTACAGAAAGTAGAATCACTTCATTTCCCTCAATGTGAACAGGTTCTATTTCAATTCAACTTTGAGAGGTTGAAATCATAAGAAAATCTTTTTTCTCTTTCTGTGAAACAACTCTCAATTATAGTTTGTGTTAAGAAATTTCTATTTATTTCTAATTTATTAATATTTAAAGAGATATAATAATAAAGATTTTTGTGTGAAACAAGACCATAACAATTTCAAATCAAAATGCAATATTCATTCATTATCTGTAATCCTTATCCAGTTCAGGGTCGCGGTGGGTCCAGAGCCTACCTGGAATCATTGGGCACAAAGCGGGAATACACCCTGGAGGGGGCAAAATGCAATATTACTTTCTTAATTTTAAGATTAACCTTGCCAGTTATTGAACAGCAAATTCACCAGTGTTAAATCAGCAATATTCATGTTAAATTCACACAGAATGTTTCAGTTACATTGTAATACTCACAGCATTAATTTAACTCTAAGATTCCTGATGTAATACTGGTGAATTTGTTGCGGTTTTGGGCTTCAACATACAATTTACACCATAACATACATGTTACTACTTCCTTATTCTAAATCCTTATTGAGTTCAATTATGAGCTTTTCATTTACTGCATTTTATGTCTTTATGAACAGATTCAAGTGGAGCAGTTACACAGTGTACTGTGAGGTATGTCTGCTTTTTCCGAATGACATGTCTGTTTACCTCTACCAAGTGCCTATCAACCCTTACCCTTCAGATTTCCTCACCTGTTTCGATAGTTTATATCGATTTTGTACGTAGTCTTTTTTATTATTAGTGTTTCTATCATTGTAGTGTATATTATATATTTTGTTGTTGTAAATACTGTTCTAAGTGATGATTAAGCAGTCAGGACTAACACTAGTGCTACACTGAGTGAGCTGTCACTCTGGGAATGCAATATCCAAACAATTAAAAGAGTATATCGTCACTCTCTGATTAAAACATGTATCTCCACAAAGCTTCTCAGGAGCAGGAAAACACTGTATTTCTCTGAGGGTAACAGTAAAAATAAACAACAGATAACACCATTTATACCCATTACAGCTCAGAAATGTAAAAATATCTTTACTCTGAGCATGTGCAAAAGTTTCATGTGTAAAATGGACTTGTGTCTATTGTAAATAACAAACACGGATTTCTTTTAGTGGATTCCAATGAGCCACGTCCACTTCCGTGTGACCATAGACCTGCAGCATATTCTCCGACACTAACGCTGTGAATCCATGTTTTAGCAAAAAGCAGAACTAAACTAGATCTAAATCAGCTTATTTAATCCTTACTGTGATTAGTTATAGCTGCTGCTCTAATATTTCACGTGAGTAAACGTGAGATCAGTCATTAACTTTAGCACGGACACTCAGAACAGGGAGAGGGAGAGATACATGGTTTAGATGGAGGTCTAGCAGCCAATGGACAAACTAGTTAAAGAAACTGTGTGCTTTTTCAGCCTTTCATTGGTCAATATGATATTAGCTGCTGTGAAATTATTGCCCACATTTAACACAAGGGAAAAAGAGAAAACCCCTTAAAATAGAGATATGTGTTTTTAATCGGACAGTGACGTTATACAACAACAACAGCACGCTATAAAATACACTACAAGACTGTATAAGACTGTGCAAAATTGATGTAGACTAATGTAATAGATGAGGAGATCTGAAGGGTAAGGGTTGATAGGCGCTATACTCCGTAAACACAGTAGCACCCTCATCATGAGAGTAATCGGTAACGAGCTGCTCTTCAGATCCTGAAGTCTTTAATGAACTGAAGACAGAGACACAGGGGATGTTCAGTTGACATTACTTCATAAAGAGTAAAGCATTCTAACATTAATATTAGGAATAATACTACAATAAACTTAGTTATTAATATTTAAAAACAATATGAGACACTAAATTAAAATAGAAATGTATTTTTACTTTTTATTTCTACAGAAAAATGGAAGTGTGGACTTTTTAAAACATTTTAAAATTTCTGTTGATTAATTTCTGGCTTGTAACTCTTTAAAAAAGATGTTCACAGCATTAATCCACATGCCGCCAGGAGACAAAATTTTATTTTGATTTAGTTTCAAAATTATTTCTCATTTAAAGAAAGACAAATTTATCTTTACATTAAAACAAACAGAAAAACTTGAATAAACCTCAAACCTGTCAATTAAAAATGACAGTGAAATTCAATACTATTTGTGTAATGAAATGCCTTTTTAGAATTTCAATAACGTAACTAAGTCTTTAATTAAACCCTTTTAATTTGCATTTATTAGCATTAATATTAATCATTACATTTTAATTTAGGAGGCTTTTAATAACTAATGTTAATAAAAACATCACATTATAGATAGACCACATTATAAACCATAAACCAACTGAATTTTGTAGAATCAGAAAATAAACCTGAGGAAAAATATGAAAAATAAAACCAGAATAAAAAAGAAATGTATTAAACATTTTCACACATATGAAATATATATAAATATACGCTTACTATGGGTGTGTTGTATCAACTCTACGTTTTTTTTCGGTTAAGATCTGAAAATGATCTCAGTTACAGTTCAGTAGTTTATTTATATCATTATTAGAGTATTTCTGTGGTGGATGGAGATGTGAGGATTTAGACTGACATTAATGACACATTGGTGAGATGTGAGATGCTGATGAGATGATGATGAGGTGGTGATGAGACATTGATGAGAAGATGGCAAGATGTTGTGGCGATGATGAAAGCTCTCAGAGGGAAGTTAATGTGTAACTAAATGTCTGAGAAAACAAGATAATGAGCTTAAATCTGGTTAAAATTCACCTTTAAACCATGGTTTACTGAGAAACACGTGAGTGTCTGACTACGCGAGACGGACACCAGCGCTCACCGTCCTTTCACAGTTTTTTTCACAGTTTTGTTTTGTTTGTTTGTTTTTAAATCAGTTTATTAGAGGATGTACTCTCTGTCTGAACATGAAGCAGTTCTTTGTAGAAAATTGAGAAACAAAAGCATTTACATACAGGAAGAGAAGAAGATTTTAACAGGAATAAAATAATGGCTTTTGTGAACAGAAACTCTGTAAAACTGATGTTAGTGCTGAGACATATTTTGTAGTTAAGATTCTGTGTTAACATTTAGATTCAACAATAGGTTGGTTGTGAAAAACAGATTTAGACTCATATTTTTTTGCAAAACTACAAAAATATAAACGAATATAAGAGTTATATAAGACAAATTATTATTAATCAGTAAAAATTTGCTATAAATAATTTGTGACTTCTGTTTAGAACCAGGAAACTGTTTATTTTCAATATTTTAAAAAGATATTTACAATTCAGAACATGAATTAAAATTGTATTAATAAAAAACCCTTTATATCTCACTTAGATTTCTTTATTGCATCGGTTTTCCTTTTAAATAAGATCTTATTAAATTGAAATTTTGATTTTTGTTTCGTTTATGTGACAGGCATCAAATAATTTTAATAAAATATATCTGATTTAATTCTGAACCCAAGGTTCCCAATGAAGAATAAAAATCAAAGGAAAAGCTCAGAACAACTTTGTTTCTCTTGTATAATCACTATTTATTGGAGTTATGAGGTTTTGTTGTTACAGTAATTCTTTTTCTAAGAGCTTGAAATAATGTAATGTAACATTAATTCAATGAATATTGTTTATTAGTTTATTATGAAACACCTTTTTTTAAAAGCTGAATTTATTAAAACTTAATAAAAATCTGAATGAATAAAAACCCCATTCAGATAAAACTCTGCAACTTTATGAAAGGATTTGAAATTTAAACAAAAATTGTGAAAAGTTTGAAATAATTTAAAGCTGTGCCTCGGTTTCAGGTTTTTAGACAGATGCAGAGTTTCCGACAAAAAATTATTTCTTAAGCCACAATTGACATATTTCACCTTCAAATGTTAGGAAACTAATTCTGTGATATGTGTGATTTTATTTTCATTATTTTTCCTAGTCTTAGTGTTCAATTATTTCCAACCACAGATGACGCAGGCTCTGTGATCAGGGACGGCATTGGAACGAGGGAGAGGGAGTGGGTCGTTTATATAAAAAATCTTGATTTAATATTTAATTAAAATTGTGTGGTTTCTGTGTGTGGAGCTTGTTCTTAATGTTTTGAGAGGAAAGTAAACCCTGTGTGGTCTCTGACTTTTGCTCACTGCTGCGTGTGTCTACTATATTCCACATGCTCTAAAATGAGCTTAGGCGCTGGTGTGAGAACAGAGTGGTGAAGTTTGGAGTGGAGAGAAGAGGAGTGAGAGTCAGGGGGAGTCCGTTAGGGCTCTGTCCGGGGCTCTGAGGGGTGCTGTGCCGCATGCACTGTGTGTATAAACCAGCTGAAACGTCATCATTTATTCAAAAACCACTCTCCCATCACCCTTTTGTACAATTAGTGCTTTAGAGATGTTCTAACTTTCCCACTGCGTCCGAGCGTCACACTCTTTTTGAGTTTACCTCTGTTCATTTACCTGAGTTAGTTTACCTGGGTTAGTTTACCTCTGTTCAGTTACCTGTGTGAATTTACCTGAGTTAGTTTACCTGGGTTAGTTTACCTCTGTTCAGTTACCTGTGTGAATTTACCTGAGTTAGTTTACCTGGGTTAGTTTACCTGTGTTCAGTTACCTGTGTTAGTTTTTCCTGTGTTAGTTTACCTCTGTTCAGTTACCGGTGTGAATTTACCTGAGTTAGTTTACCTGGGTTAGTTTACCTGTGTTCAGTTACCTGTGTTAGTTTTTCCTGTGTTAGTTTACCTCTGTTCAGTTACCTGTGTTAATTTACCTGGGTTAGTTTACCTGTGTTCATTTACCTGTGTTAGTTTACCTGTGCTCAGTTACCTGTGTTAGTTTTTCCTGTGTTAGTTTACCTCTGTTCAGTTACCTGTGTTAATTTACCTGGGTTAGTTTACCTGTGTTCATTTACCTGTGTTCCTGGGTTAGATGATAACTGAAATTTACCTGATGAATGTACCTTTTTGGTTTTACCTGTTTACGTTTATTATGATGATAATTAGTGAGATTATGATTAATATTGACACCTGGTATAATTTACCTGTCCTGTCTTACCTGGATTAGGAGGCGCTGCATTCCGCCTCATCCAGTCATATGGGTTTCTGCGGGGGGTGCTGGGTGAGATCTGGCCCACTGGTGGGGGAAGGAGGCCAGGGGGCTGCACAGGGGCAAACTCGGGGGAGCTGAAGGACAGGTGTGCAGGGCTGGGGACAGGAGGGGCATGGCCTGTGCTGTATGGTGTCCAGTCATCTCGAGCATAACCTGGGCTCCAGGTGCCAGGTGGGGCCTCGGCGCTCACACCTGCCGCCAGATGAGGATGAGCATGATGATGGTGGTGGTGGTACGTGGTGAAGTCAGGGTACTGAGGCCCAGGTGGAGGTCCAGGTGAGGGCCCAGGTGCAGATACAGGTGCAGGGGCAGTGCTAAAGGTCTGCGGGTTCAGGTTGAGGCCAGTGTGTCTGCCTGAGTTTGGGTACATCCCGCTGTCCTTGTCCAAAAGGTAACTCACATACATAGCTCCGTCTGAGGGTCGGGTGCTGACCAAATTTACCACTTAGCTGTCGGAGCGCTCACACACAGCAACAAGCTTGTGTGATGATGATCCAGGTGTAGGTCCAAGGTCCAAGGTCCAGGTATAGGTGAGAGAGGGGATCTAGATGAGAGTACAAGCACTCACCCGTCTGACCATTCACCTGCCTGGGTGCTCGTCTCTCCGAGTGTTCGCCTGTCCTCCTATTGGAGCTCTCACATTGCAGTAGGTGAGGGTGGTGATGATGATGGTGATGGTGGTAGGGGTGAAGTCAGAGAAATGGGGTTCAGATGGAAATGTCCAGGTTTTACCTGCCTGAGAGGTGTTTCCTCATAAAGTCTCTCAGTGAAGACTGGCAGCTGGAGACTGTCTCTCGGCTGATAGCACTGACGTCCACTTTATTACTTTATGACCCCACCTTTACACACACACACACACACACACACACACACAGAGACTTGGGGACCATTGCTCTCAGATATGGCCTCCTGCCCTCCCTCCTCCCCAAGAAAACCTGATAACAGGATATTTACATATATTGTATAATAATAATATTATGTTATATTATATGTTAATTAGATAAACATCCACAAAATAATATAATTTACTTTACAATCACTAAACAAAACTAGACTCAAATAAATTGTTTGGCTTTGATCTTTGTGTTTTTATAGAGAAGGGTTTTTTGTGTCTGCTTCATAATTTTTGATGGGTGCTATTTTTGATCAAATTCTTTTTTTTTGTTTTGTTTTGTTTAAAAGTATTATTTCTCTTGCACTGTGGGAATCTTACTTTAACTTTCTAATAAAAATATAATATAAAATAGCTAGTATTATGAAATTCAAATATATCAAATATAACTGTATAAAAATATAACTATCATTGTCTGTGACCCTTATCCAGTTCAGGGCTGCGGTGGGTCAGGAGCCTACCCGGAATCACTGGGCACAAGGCAGGAACACACATTGGAGGGGGTGCCAGTGCTTCATATGACCACCCATACACACACACACACACATAAATACACACACACACACACACACACACACACACACACAAATACACACGCACACAAACAGAAATACACACACGCACACACACACAAATACACACACACACAGAATGTATAAAAATGGTAGCAGCACACCAAATATAGAGGGGGCATTTGGGCAACGTGTGTTCTCTGTGTTTTCTGTGTTCTGTGTTTGTGCTTTCTGTGCTCTGTGTGTTCTCCATATTTTCTGTGATCTGTGTGTTCTCTGTGTCCTGTGTGATGTCTGTGTTCTGTGTGTTCTATCTTCTCTGTGTTCTGCATGCTCTCTGTGTTCTTTGGGTTCTCTGTATAATGCTTGATCTTTGTGCTCTTTATGTTTTCTGTGTATTCTCTGTGTTTTCTTTGTATTCTTTTTATTCTGTGTGTTCTCTGTGTTCTGTGTGTTCTCTGTGTTATCTGTAATCTGTGTGTTCTCTGTGTCCTATGTGATCTCTGTGTTCTCTGTGTTCTATCTTCTCTGTGTTCTGCATGTTCTCTGTATACTATGTGTTCTCTGTGTTCTCTTTGTTCTTTGTTCAGTGTGTTCTCTGTATACTGTGTGTTCTCTTTGTTCTGTTTGTTCAGTGTGTTCTCTGTATACTGTGTGTTCTGTGTGTTCTCTGTGTTTTTGTTCTGTGTTGTCTGTGTTCTTTGTGTTCTCTGTTTTCTGTGTGTTCTCTGTGTTCTGTGTGTTCTCTGTGTTCTCTTTGTTATATATATTCTCATTATTCTGTGTGTTCTTTGTGTTCTCTTTGTTCTGTGTGTTCTGTGTGCTCTCTGTGTTCTCTCTGTTATTTGTCTTCTGTGTGCTCTCTATGTTCTCTCTTTTCTGTGTGTTTTCTGTGTGTTCTCTGTGTTGGTTCTCTGTTCTTTGTGTTGTCTGTGTGCATTGTTTTCTGTGTGTTCTCTGTGTTCTCTGTGTTCTGTGTGTTCTCTGTGTTGTCTGTGTTCTCTTTGTTCTCTGTGTTCTCTTTGTTCTGCGTGCTCTCTGTGTTCTGTGTGTTCTCTGTGTTCTGTGTGTTATTTGTAGTCTCTGTGTTCTGTGTGTTCTATGTGTTTGGTGTGTTCTTTGTAGTCTCTGTGTTCTCTGTGTTTTCTGTGTTCTGTGCGTTTTTTGTAGTCTCTGTGTTCTCTGTGGTCTGTGTGTTCTCTGTGTTTTGTGTGTTCTTTGTAGTATCTGTGGTCTGTGTGTTCTCTGTGTTCTTTGTGTTCTGTGTGTTCTCTGTGTTTTCTGTGTTCCCTTTGTTCTGTGTGTTCTGTGTGCTCTCTGTGTTCTCTCTCTTTTGTGTTCTCTGTGTTGTGTGCTCTATATATTCTCTCTTTTCTGTGTGTTTTTGGTGTCCACTGTTTTCTTTGTGTTCTGTGTGCTCTATATATTCTCTCTTTTCTGTGTTTTTTTGGTGTCCACTGTGTTCTCTTTGTGTTCTGTGTGTTATCTGTGTTCTGTGTGTTCTGTATGTTCTCTCTTTTCTGTGTCCTGTTAGTTCTGTGTGTTCTCTGTGTTCTGTATGTTCTCTCTTTTCTGTGTTCTGTGTGTTCCCTGTGTTCTGTGTACTCCCTGTTATTTGTTTTCTCTGTGTTCTTTGTGCTCTCTGTGTTCTCTCTCCTTTGTGTTCTGTGTTCTGTGTGCTCTCTATATTTTCTCTTTTCTGTGTGTTTTCTGTGTCCACTGTTTTCTGTGTGTTCTCTGTGTTCTGTGTGTTCTTTGTAGTCTCTGTGTGTTCTTTGTAGTCTCTGTGTGTTCTTTGTAGTCTCTGTGTTCTGTGTGTTCTCTGTGTTTTTTGTGTTCTCTTTGTGTTTTGTGTGTTCCCTGTGTTCTGTTTGTTCAGTGTGTTCTGTGTGTTCTCTGTGTTCTGTGTGTTCTCTGTGTTTTATGTGTTCTCTGTGTTCTGTGTGTTCTTTATAGTCTCTGTGTTCTGTGTGCTCTCTGTGTTCTCTGTGTTCTGTGTGGTCTCTGTGTTCTGTGTGCTCTGTGTTCACTGTTGTCTGTGTGTTCTCTGTGTTCTGTGTGTTCTGTGTGCTTTCTGTGTTCTCTCTTTTCTGTGTTCTCTGTGTTCTGTTTGTTCTGTGTGTTTGTGTTTTGTGTGTTTGGTGTGTTCTCTGTGTTCTCTCTATTCTGTGTTCTCTGTGTGTTGTGTGTTCTCTATGTTCTCTGTATTCTGTGTGTTCTCTGTGTTTTCTGTGTTCTCTATGTTCTCTGTATTCTGTGTACTGAGTGCTCTGGGTGTCTTCTGTTTTCTGTGTGTTGTCTGTGTTCGGTGTGTTCTCTGTGTGTTGTGTTATGTTCTCATAATAATAATAATAATAATATGTTCTGTTTATATAGTGCCTTTCACTAACCTGAGGACCCTTTACAGAGTGTTGGGGGAAAAATGAACAAGGACAAAGAGAAGAGAATAGGAAAGCTTTCAGCAGAGATTTAAAGGAACACAGTGAAGAACAGAGAAGGAGAGATTGAGGCAGTGTCCAGAGGCTGGGAGCAGCTGTGCACTAAAGGATCTGCCCATGGCTGAGTGTCTCTTCATTAAGACAGTAAGAAGTCCAGTGTTGGTCGGTCTACGTGTGTGAGAGGAAAGGTACAGAGGATCAGCTGGAGGTCAGGTGTGATGTGTGAAATAGATGTAAGAACTCTAACTGCAGAGTTTTGGATGTACTGGAGATTGTTAGTTAATTTGACGGCAAGTCCATAGAAAACGGAGTTAGAGAGAAAATAAAGGCATTGATCAACAGTTTAGAGCCAGTGGCACTGAGCAGGTGGCGTAATCATGCAGTGCTACACAAATGGAAAAATACAGTTTTAGTGACAGACTTGATATGAGACTCAAAGGTGAGTGTGGAATCAATAAGGTGTTTAACAACATGGACCTGGTCGTTGCACCAATGTCAACAGAGAAATGAGAAACATGAGAAAGTGATGATTTGGCTCCAATAAGTACAACTCCTGTTCTTAGATGGTTAGTGTGCAGCCAGAGTTTTAAATCAACACAGGAACTCACGCCTGGGCAAAGGCAGTGGCAGAAACAGTGCAGATATAGATCTGAATATCATCAGCACAGCAGTGAAAATTAAAACGTAAACATCCGTAAATGGTTACGGATAATCTGACAAAGTGGGATAATGTATATAATGAAGAGTAGAGGCCCAAGAACAGATCCCTGGGGTACACCCTGATCAACAACGGCCACAGATGATTCATGAGATCCTAACGCAACGTAATATTGTCTGTTCATGAGATAAGACCATAACCAGTTAAGGGCTAGGCCAGTAATATCAACAGAGAATAGTCTGGAAATGAGGATGTCATGATTCACAGCGTCTGTGGGTTCTCTGTGTTGTGTTCTGTTGGTTCTCTGTGTTGTGTTCTGTGTTCTATGTGTGGTGTCTGTATTCTGTGTGTTCTCTTTGTTGTGTTCTGTTGGTTCTCTGTGTTCTCTGAGCTGCTGGTTTAAAGGGGAAGTCTGGGGGTATATTAAGCTGCTGTTTCTGGAAGACGCTCAGTTCCCTGACGCTCTGAAGAAGAACAGATCTCCGAGAGAAGAGTAAAGAGATGATGATGATGTTCTCCATTGTGCTGTTGGTTCTCCTGCCTGTGATGGCTCACGGTGAGTGGAACCTTGTTTCTGCTGCAGAGACATCCTTTAAGATCAGACAATCCTTTACTATTTCCTCAGTGAGAAATTCAAAGTGTTACAGCAGTAAAGTTCTTAGTAACAAAGAGGCAACTAAATAAAACCTTAGGAATTACTCAGACATAAATAATACAAATATAAAACGCATGAGAAATATCACACACTCACTGAAAAATATTTACAATGCACATGAGGAATATTGCACTTTACTGTCTATCATATGTGTGTCGTTATAAACTACAGTAATAAACTGTAAACTCTGGGCTGTAAGTTACTCCGGACCAAACCAAAGTTCTTTAACTTTTTATTTAATGAACAAATGTGAAATTAAATTGTTTATTGTTTTACTTTAATCATTATTAATGTTATTAATGTCATTTATTGTAATTAAAACATGCCCATTTTTAATAATAATAACAATATTAATCTCAAAAATGTCTTTCACAAAAACTAACCTAAAATAATATAAAAATATGTAATAAACTAGAAATAAAACAGGACTGTCATTTTATTCTTAATAACTTTTAATAAAGTTTTCATTTTTAATAATGTTCTATAATTATTTTAATGAAATAAACACTGTAGAAATATAATTATTCTGTAATAGAGTCGAGAAACTTTAGGCACTGTTTTTCCCACTCAGCGAACACACACATTCTAAATGTTAGTGGACAGTCTTGTGCACTGCCTGAGCTCCCAGAGAGGACTCCGTGTTTGTAATCGCTCTAGACCCAAAGCCCATCTGCGTCCAGTGTACAGGCCCGATGCCAGGAGTCAGCCAGAGGGGTGTACAACCTCCCCCCCAAACTCATCCCAGAGGAACTCCATCACTACAGAGAACACAGTTCCACTGTTCCACAGCATGGAGCTAGGGGTCTCTATGCCCCTCCGCTGCTCCCTTGGCCTTGGGTCTGCCACTGACCCTGAAACTGGGGGCAGGTTGGAGCAGTTGAACCCCCACAGAGGGTGGCTACACACTGGGCTATGGGGGGGGAGTGCTGCTGTGTCTGTGGCTCAAACCTGGGGCTAGTATGACCCCGGGGTTAAAGCACACCTGGGTGAGATCCAGCCGGTTCGTTCGGGTCAGAACCAGACATTCAGTAAAAACAACACATAGACTACTGGGTACGGTGTGTGTGTGTGTGTGTGTTTTGCATTTATCAGGACAAAGAACTTGTACAAACCTTGCACTGTCCACACAGGTGTGTGTGTGTGTGTGTGTCAGTTTGTGGCTAGAGTGTGTTTGTGTGTGTGTTGTACATTGTGCAGTTTGTGTGTGTGTGTGTGTGTTGGGGGGGTAAAGTGAGAAAAAAGATCCATTATAAACTTGTTATTGTCCAGGCAGGTGTTTGTGTGTGTGTAATTTTTTGTGCTGTGGTTGTGGGCTGTGGTGTGTGTGTGTGTGTGTGTGTGTGTGTGTGTGTGTGTGTGTGTAAAGTGAGAAGTGAGAGTGGGAATGGGAAGCTGTCTCCGGAGCTGAAATGTGTTTCCTGAGAGTTTCCGGATGTTTCTGTTAGAAAAACACGCTCAGACATTTCCCCTGAAGACCCCCCACCAACTCCCACAGCCCCTCCCCATTCCCTCAGCGACCCCCCCCACACACACACACGCAGAGAGAGCGAGAGAGAGAGAAAACACAGTTTCTCAACAGCAGCAGCTCCAACTTACCACACTCCGCCCTCCATCACCCTCCCCACACCAACCTCCACACCACCCCAACACCATCACCCCCCACATCACCCCCAACACCATCACCCCACACACCACCATCACCCCCCACACCATCCCCACACCACCCCCAACACCACCCCCAACACCATCACCCCCCACACCGTCACCCCCACATCACCCCCAACACCATCACCCCACACACCACCATCACCCACCACACCATCCCCACACCACCCCCAACACCACCCCCAACACCATCACCCCCCACACCGTCACCCCCACACCACCCTCAACACCATCACCCCCACACCACCCCCACACATTCCCCACACCACCCCCAACACCATCACCCCACACACCACCACCCCCCCATACCATCACCCCCCACACCATCACCCCCCACACCATCACCCCCAACACCATCACCCCCCACACCGTCACCCCCACACCACCCCCACCACACCACCCCCACACCATCCCCCACACCATCCCCAACACCATCCCGCCCCACACCACCCCCAACACCATCCCGCCCCACACCACCCCCCACACCATCACCTCCCACACCATCACCCCCACACCATCCCCCACACCATCACCCCCACACCACCCCCAGCACCATCACCCCCCACACCGTCACCCACACACCACCCTCAACAACACCACCCCCCACACCACACCCACACATTCCCCACACCACCCCCAACACCATCATCCCCACACCATCACCCCTACACCAGCCCCCACACCATCACCCACACACCACCCCCAACACCATCACCCCCACACCACCCTCAACACCATCACCCCCCACAACATCACACCACACACCATCGCTCTCTCACACCACCCCCCACAGCATCGCTCCCCCACACCACCCCCACACCTTCAGCCCCCCCACACCATCACCCCACACACCATCACTCACACAATCACCCAACACACCATCAACCCCACACACCATCGCTCCCCCACACACCATCACCCCCCACACCACCCCAACACCATCACCCCACACACCATCACCCCCCACACCGTCACCCCCACACCACCCCCACACCACCCCCACACCATCCCCCACACCATCACCCCCCACACCATCACCCCCACACCACCCCCAACACCATCCCGCCCCACACCACCCCCAACACCACCACCCCCCACACCATCACCTCCCACACCATCCCCCACACCATCACCCCCCACACCACCCCCAGCACCATCACCCCCACACCACACCCAGCACCATCACCCCCCCACACCGTCACCCACACACCACCCTCAACAACATCACCCCCCACACCACCCCCACACATTCCCCACACCACCCCCAACACCATCATCCCCACACCATCACCCCTACACCAGCCCCCACACCATCACCCACACACCACCCCCAACACCATCACCCCCACACCACCCTCAACACCATCACCCCCCACAACATCACCCCACACACCATCGCTCCCTCACACCACCCCCCACACCATCACCCTCCACAGCATTAACCCCCACACCATCACCCCACACACCATCACTCACACAATCACCCAACACACCATCAACCCCACACACCATCGCTCCCCCACACCACCCCCCACACCATCACCCACACACCATCCCCTCCCACACAATCACCCACATCACCCCCAACACTATCACCCCACACACCATCACTCCCTCACACCACCCCCCACACCATCACCCCTCACACCACCTCCCACACCATCATCCCTCACACCACCTCCCACACCACCCTCAACACCATCATCCCCCGCACCACCCCAACACCGTCACCCCCACACCATCGCTCTCCACACAATCACCCCAAACACCACACCATTGCCCCGACACCATTGCTCCCCACATCACCCTCCACATCATCGCCCTCCACACCATTGCCCCCACACCATCACCCACCCACACCATTACCCCTCACACCATCACCCACCAACACCAACACCCCCCACACCATGACCCCATCACCATCACACTCCCACACCATTGCCCTCCTACACCATCGCCCCCCACACCATCGTCCCCCACACCATCAGCCCCCCCACACCATCACCCCCACAGCATTAACCCCCACACCACCAAACCCCCACACTATTGCCCCCACAACATCACCCCCCACACCATCACCCCCCACACCATTGCCCTCACACCATCACCCCCCCACACCCCCACACCACACCCCACCATCACACCCCCACACAATCGCCCTCCCACACCATCACACTCCCACACCATCACCCCCACACCATCACCCCCCCCACCCATTGCCCCCACAACACCACCCCCCACACCATCACACCCCACACACCCCCACACCACCCCCCACCATCACACCCCCACACAATCGCCCTCCCACATCATCACACTCCCACACCATCAGCCCCCACACAATGCCCACACCATCGCTCCCCCTTACCATCACCCCCCACACCATCACTCCCCCCACATCATCACCCCCTACACCATCGCCCTTCACAGCATTGCCCCCGCACCATTGCCCTCACACATCACCCCCCACACCATTGCCCCCCACACCATCGCCCCCCACACCATCACACTCCCACACTATCACAAACCCACACCATCACCCCCCATAACATCGCCCTCCACACCATCACCCACCACACCATCACACTCCCACACCATTGCCCCCCCACACCATCGCCCCTCCACACCATCGCGCCCCCCACACCATCACCCCCCACACCATAACACCCCCACACCATAACACCCCCACACCATCACTCCCCCACACCATCACAACCCCACCTCTGAGGAACAGAGCTTTGAAAGTTGAGAAGTGTGCTGATGGTTGAAGTTCTGCTGTGTGTGTGTTTCTTCAGCAAATGAAGATGTTCTCGAGGCTCTTGATATGACAGTGGGTTCTCCATCTGAGGTTCTCCCTCAGCCACCTGCGGTTCCTCAGTGCTGTGGAATGGAAGACCTGAAGCAGACACTGGTGCAGCAGCAGCAGGAGAACCGCGGACTGTTCTCTGAGATGGTGGCGGTTCTAAACCAGCTGGCCCAGGAAAACAAGGAGTCATCTAGCACCCAGGCAGAGATCCTGAAGGTTCTCAGAGTGATGAGGGAACAGCAGGAACAGCAGCTCACTCACATGATGAACATGGCTCGGCACCAGAGTCTCCTGGTGGAGAACCATCAAGCTCTACTGTTCCAGGTCTCTCGCATCGGTTCTCAGCTCCAGGAGATCACCAAGAAACAATAGAACCACAATAGATCATCAATGTCTTATAACAAGTTTTAACTCCTGCTCCCTCTGTAGCTTCTAAACTCTCAGCAAATACAGAAGTGGACATTGGTGGAACCCCATTTGGTTCTATATGCAACCATTAAAGAATCATAAAATTAACAAAATTAAAGTCCCTAACACATTAAAGATATCAGTTTCACTTCAGAGGATTTACTCTCAGTAAAAAGGTTCCTCTCTAGAACAAAAAAAATTTGAACATTACCACCCTGTGATCATAAACTTGCAGTAATGCTGGAACCCATTCTGGTTCCCCATAGAACCACTTGGTTGTTCTTTAAAGAACATTTAATCACAAGTTCACTGTTTACAGAGAAATGCCCTCAGTCCTATCTGGATTGGATTCTGGTTCTATCTAGAACCAAGGGTTGAAGAACCCTGTTATTTCTGGGAGTTGTGTGTTGATGTGAAACATAAGCTAATGCTAACTTAGCCTGAAACTAACCTCAGTTACTGCTGCAGTCTCTCTACAAAATATAAGTCCCTGTTTGATGGAAAATAAAGATGTCTGTGAATGTGCTGCTGATTGGTCAGTGCTGCTCTCTACTGGAACCAGCAGGCGCTGTGGCTTCCTCTGTCTCTGATAAAAGATAAAAACAAAAATAAAAACATTCTGCAACAAACCACTGTGTCTTCTCTTCATTTCACACCAACAGCATCCTCACAACACACCGTCATACGTCACCACGGGCCGGCGTTTATAAGCCCTTCATAATGCCTGCATCAATCCTTTATTACATCTGAATTAAATAATTTATTACACCTGCAGCAACCCTTTATTACACCTGAAATAAATCCTTTATAATACCTGTATAAACCATATAACCCCAATAAATATTCTTTATTACAGAAGATTAAAATATTAATAACAACTTAAATATATACTTAATAACACCTGCATGAACTCTAAAATACACCTGATATAGATCCTTTATCAAAACAAATATAAATCCTTTATAAAACCTAAATTATTTGATAAAAATTGCATAAACCCTTCATAAAACCTGACATTTTTAATCAACCTACATAAGGCCTTTATAACACCTGTATAAGCCCTTCACAAAGCAACAAGACCCATTATAAACCTGGTGTTCCTGTGTTCCTCTGTTCCATTGTTCTGGTGTCCCTGTGTATTGATGTTTCTGTGTTCCAGCAGGGTTGTCCCCTCCTGTTCTGAAGCTGAACTCCAGTGTGTTGAGGGATTCTGAGGTGGTTCTGCAGTCTAGAACAAGTTTCTCTCTGAAATGTGAAGGACAGAGTGAGATTGAGTGGAAGATGAGACCCAGCCTGAACAGTGTTCAGGTTCAAAGGGACATTCTCACAGTCACAGACTGCACCGCAGAACACACCAGAACCTACAGGTGCAGCTACAAGAACCAAAAGGATCTGTTCTCAGAGATACACATCTTTGTCAAAGGTGAGGATGTCTAGAACTGCCCTAGAACCCAGTCAGAGTCCCGAGTTCAGTGTTTGGTGAGCCCTGTTATAACACTGAACAGTCTAGAGCTGGTATCTGTGATGTCACAAAGTCAGGGCCCTCAGCTCTCAGTGTGGACTGTGCATCGTCTCTATAGAGAACCCTTAAAGCAGCTGAACATGAGCCAAAGGCCACCAGGCCCATGGCTGCTCATTTAACAATGATGGTTCTTCAAGGGTTCTTTAGTAAAGACAGTGGTTTTATATGAAATTACCCTTTACACTGGAAAAACCCTTTGCATGATTAAAGGGCTCTCTGCATAGTGAAGGGGTTCTTTACATGGATGAAGAATGTGCTGAAGATGGTTCTATGGTGTTCTGGGTTCTGTATAGAACCATTTCATACTAAACAACCATTAAAGAACCTTCATATTTTAAATTGAAAGAATCCCACCAGAGGGGGCTGGGGGGTGGGGGGGGGGGTATGTGTGTTGTCAGGGCTGGGGTGGGGCTGTATTTTGTGGGTGGGGTCAGGGGCGTGTCCTGCATTGTTGGCTAATCCCATGTCTGTGCTGACACTGGAAGAAGAACAGGAAACAGATGCAGAGATTTCCTCTGGAACTGAAACTCAGGACCTCAGTCTGCTTTAGACTCGACTGAAACACTCCGTGAACAAGGGACTTTGACCTCCACCCCCCCCCCCCCCTCGGGAGCACCTCCACCCACCG
This sequence comes from Hoplias malabaricus, assembly GCF_029633855.1. Lineage (NCBI taxonomy): Eukaryota > Metazoa > Chordata > Actinopteri > Characiformes > Erythrinidae > Hoplias > Hoplias malabaricus. The sequence goes on from NC_089814.1 coordinate 1,877,012, forward strand.
TACCCTACATTCTACACTCTCAGGAAAACTGTCACTGAGGTGGTGTCCTCAGTGGAACATATACAGTATCTTTAATTAGGTACATACCTGTACCTTACTCTATATTAACTGTAGATGTTAAAGTTGTGTTTATGTCATTCGCCCCGTTTCATCTCCAGGACTTTTATTGTGTTCTTTTATTCTCCACAGTTGTATAATGAAAGATTACAGAGATCCCCCTCTCCTTCTGGAGAAGAGAATGTAATGAACCTTTAGGCAACACAACTGGACTCTAACACCACTGCTGTACCTTTAAAGATACACTCTTTGTAGCTTTCGTGACAAACAGCAACTTATTCACTACCAGAGATTTCCTCACAAATAGGGTTCAATATTTCAGTACTCAATATATTCAACATAAACCAGACCCATGCTCTATTCTCACTTCAGCTCCACTTCAACGTTACCTCTTTGTGTCCCACAGACCCAGACCATCTCTTCACTACACCCCGACGCCCTGAGATAGTTGTGGAAGAGGGTTCCTCCTGTAATCTTGACTGTCTCCTGACAGATCCCACAGGAACAGGGTTCTCACTGTGGTTCTGCAATGGTTCATCAGTTTCGCCGCATCTCAACTATACTGTGGATCCAAAGGTGGGAATAAATATCTGGAACATTCAACCCAGTGATAACGGAGACTACTGCTGCAGTATAACCTTTAACAACCGTACAACAATCTCTACAGTTTATCGCATTACAGTCTACCAGAGTGAGTAACACCATATTCTAATAAACACTCTACACTACGCCCTCTACAGTGTACCACACTACCGTACTTCAGAGTAACACCGTACTCTAATAAACACTCTACACTACACCCTCTACAGTGTACAACACTATCGTCCTCCAGAGGAACACCGTACTCTAATAAACACTCTACACCCTCTACAGTGTACCACACTACCATCCTCCAGAGTAACACCGTACTCTAATAAACACTCTACACTACGCCTTCTACAGTGTACAACACTACCGTACTTCAGAGTAACACCGTACTCTAATAAACACTCTACACTACACCCTCTACAGTGTACAACACTACCGTCCTCCAGAGGAACACCGTACTCTAATAAACACTCTACACCCTCTACAGTGTACCACACTACCGTCCTCCAGAGTAACACCGTACTCTAATAAACACTCTACACTATGCCTTCTACAGTGTACCCCACTACCGTCCTCCAGAATAACGCCGTACTCTAATAAACACTCTACACTACGCCCTCTACAGTGTACCACACTACCGTCCTCCAGAGTAACACTGTACTCTAATAAACACTCTACACTACGCCCTCTACAGTGTACAACACTACCGTCCTCCAGAGTAACACTGTACTCTAATAAACACTCTACACTATGCCTTCTACAGTGTACCCCACTACCGTCCTCCAGAGTAACACCGTACTCTAATAAACACTCTACACTACGCCCTCTACAGTGTACCACACTACCGTCCTCCAGAGTAACACTGTACTCTAATAAACACTCTACACTAAGCCCTCTACAGTGTACAACACTACCGTCCTCCAGAGTAACACCATACTCTAATAAACACTTTACACTACACCCTCTACAGTGTACCACACTACCGTCCTCCAGAGTAACACCGTACTCTAATAAACACTCTACACTATGCCTTCTACAGTGTACCCCACTACCATCCTCCAGAGTAACGCCGTACTCTAATAAACACTCTACACTACGCCCTCTACAGTGTACCACACTACCGTCCTCCAGAGTAACACTGTACTCTAATAAACACTCTACACTACGCCCTCTACAGTGTACCACACTACCGTCCTCCAGAGTAACACCGTATTCTAATAAACACTCTACACTACGCCCTCTACAGTGTACCACACTACCGTCCTCCAGAGTAACACCGTACTCTAATAAACACTCTACACTGCGCCCTCTACAGTGTACCACACTACCGTCCTTCAGAGTAACACCGTACTCTATAAACACTCTACACTATGCCCTCTAGAGTGTACCACACTACCGTCCTCCAGAGTAACACCGTACTCTAATAAACACTCTACACTACACCCTCTACAGTGTACCACACTACCGTCCTCCAGAGTAACACCGTACTCTAATAAACACTCCACACTACGCCCTCTACAGTGTACCACACTACCGCCCTCCAGAGTAACACCATATTCTAATAAAGACTCTACACTACGCCCTCTACAGTGTACCACACTACCGTCCTCCAGAGTAACACCGTACTCTAATAAACACTCTACACTACGCCCTCTACAGTGTACCACACTACCGTCCTCCAGAGTAACACTGTACTCTAATAAACACTCTACACTACACCCTCTACAGTGTACCACACTACCGTCCTCCAGAGTAACACTGTACTCAATAAACACTCTACACTATGCCCTCTAGAGTGTACCACACTACCGTCCTCCAGAGTAACACTGTACTCTAATAAACACTCTACACTACGCCTCTACATTGTACCACACTACCGTCCTCCAGAGTAACACCGTACTCTAATAAACACTCTACACTATGCCCTCTAGAGTGTACCACACTACCGTCCTCCAGAGGAACACCGTGCTCTAATAAACACTCTACACTACACCCTCTACAGTGTACAACACTACCGTCCTCCAGAGTAACAGCGTACTCTAATAAACACTCTACACTATGCCTTCTACAGTGTACCCCACTACCGTCCTCCAGAGTAACACCGTACTCTAATAAACACTATACACTACGCTGTCTACTCAATACTACAGATTAAATTGCAACGGAATTCTTAATTACTCTAAAGTTATGAAGGCTTTCTCATTCTGGGCTTATTTCTCATTGCATACGTCATATTGGTTACTGTTGTAACCTGTGAAATTTACATTTCCCCTGCTCCTCCTAGTTCCGCTTTTGTTCTCCTAAATGTCTGTGCTCTTACTAAAAATGTATATCTGTTGCAGGAACTAATGGATTGTGCTGTTTTCTTAATTGTAACATTGCATCAAGCTTGTGATTACTATGCACTTAACCAAGCACCCCCCCCCACTCCAATTTAACATTCATATCCATATTTAATATTCATAACATATTTATCTTGATTCTATATTTAAAATGTGTGTCCTCTGCGACTGCTGGTGTCAGAAACTATTTCTAAGTTTTAATCAAACTACTGCTCATTACTGGGAAGCTGTAGATTAATAGCTGTAGACTAATAGCTGAGTATCTTTACCTTGAAACAAGAAAAAATCTAGAAACAGCGTGATCTTTATCTAAAATCCTCATCTTCCTGATATTAAATCTGTAGATCCCTGATCTCTTAGCTGTTCTCTCAGTATGACATTTCCTCTCCAGTCTGCTCCCTCTGCTCCTAAGGAACAAAGCAGTCACTACTGTGAAATCTAATGGTGCCCCTCACCATTTCTGCACACTGTGCACCATGAACAGGCCGGTTAGAAAAATCACACATGTATAAACAAGTGTGTGTTCACAGAGACTCCTTACACACTGCTATATTGCATTATCTCTCTTTTTGACAAATCTAACACTAACTGCCAGAGCCTATTTTCAGTCTTTTCTAAACGTTTATGCGCTTTCTTACATTTCTTCAGAAATAACTTTTCCAAAGTGAATAATGCAGTCATGGTCACCTCGACTTCCCTTTTCTTCTCAACTTTCAATCCTGTTACTCAGAGAATTAATTAACATTTCAAAAAAACACCACCTGCAGTCGACCCCCTGGCCACAACGTGATCTAAAGTCTGCTCCAACCAATCTTTAACCAATCATACCCTCTCAGAATTACTGTCACTGTGGTGGTACCATCAACGGTAGATATTCAGTATTTTTGATTTTTTTTTTAAATTATTTGAATTGATTTCAACTCCAGGATTTTCATTTTGTTTTTCTGCTGAAAACAGTTGTATTCTTTATCTGAAGAAGAGAATGTAATGTACATTTAGGAAACAAAAATTGACTCTAAAACCAATGCTGTCTCTTTCACTCTCAGAAAAACACAGTATTTTACAGGAACATTACTGTCACTAAAGCTACAAACAGTGTAGTGTATCTTTAAAGGTACAGCAGTGGTGTTAGAGTCCAGTTGTGTTCCCTAAAGGTTCATTACATTCTCTTCTCCAGAATGAGAGTGGGATCTCTGTAATCTTTCATTACACAATTGTGGAGAATAAAGAGCACAATTTATTTCAAAAGGAAGTGTAATAGAATATGGTACAGTAATGACTTAAAATACAGGTGTCTCCAGTGTGAGCTTTTCAGACAGTGTACAATGAACAATAATGTACATGAATAGTACATATTTCTGACACTGTGGTCTCATGGCCATGTCCCCTCAGTTTATAAATTAGCTGCAGTTACAAATAACCGTAAATTACCAGACCTCAAACCATGAAACTTCAATTTCAAATGAATACTGTAAAAGACCTTGAGTGATTTGTTGTTTATTCAGCTCAAACCTATGGAAATGCATCATCTATTTGATAACTTTCTGACTGGTTTTTAGAGAGTCTTATTCTGTTTGACTTTAGTGCTGTTTGTAACACACTTGTCACTGAAGGGAACTAGGATTGTGCAGGATTCCTGTTAAAAATAAACACTCCACCATCACACTGGGGGTTCCTCAAGGCTCAGTGCTTGGACTACTATAATTCATTAATTACATACTCCCCATGCTCAGACCATGCACCCTTATAATCTGGATTGTAGTTATTATATGGATGACACACAGATTTATCAGTAATCCACTTCTTAGCAAACTCTTTCTCTTAGAAATCAGAATCTGGGTGATGCCTGGTTCACTAAAGCTGAACACAGAAAAAACTGAACCCATTCTCACTGGTGTTAAATTTACTGTTATGAAAAAACATTTATTCATGTGTTCATCTCCAGATGTCTGGATTACTTCAGTTCCCTTCCAGCTGGCATTAGTTCTTCATTCCTCCATAACCTCCATAACAAAAATTACAAAGAGCCATTATTTTGCCATAAAATTAACATGTAAATAGTGTGACAAATGACAAAATGGAGACTGAGATATAAACAAACTGAGATACAGCCAAACAGCATATATTCAGCCCTTAAAAGGAAGTATTGCCGAAAACAGCTAAGAGATATGCAGCATCTGGGCACCACACCTCAACCCTCAGAGAATAGGCTGATGGTGAACTTTCCTGACCAACACACATTTCGTCACTTAACACACACACACACACACACACACACACACAATAATCACCCCAGTGCAACCTCAAATGCAAGTCTCACAGACAGAGAACAACAAAGAAACTTCACAGAAGATAAACAAAGACAAAGATAATCACAGAAAATATGGAGCAGCAAGGCATGCTGGGAGCTCCCTAATGAGTCTTGGCTCCTCCCTGGCAGTGGAGCCTTTGTTTGTGCATTTAACAGTGAAATAATGTATTTACAGTAAAGAGATATAAAAATTGTTTTGTGTTTTGGCTGATGAAAGTATTTACAGTATTTCATCATAAAATGTACATACATATTTTACAGTGCATATTAACTGTAGATTCTAAAATTGTGTTGATTTCATCTCCAGGACTTTTATTCTGTCCTTTTATTTGACACAGTTCTATAATGAAAAACCTCTCCTTCTGGAAAGAGGATGCCATTTTATTGTCTTTTTTATTCTGTTTTATTCACATCCATTAAGTCTATTAAAATAATTTTTTCTGTTTATGTTCATTTTAATGCATTTGACCTTTTCTGCTTTTTTACTTAGTGTTTGTTAAGTGCTGTGAGATTTTGGAGGATTATTATGCTAAATTATTATTATTATTATTATTATTATTATTATTATTATTATTGTACCTTTAGAGAGCACAGCTGGTCTCAGAGAGAGGGGAAGGGGCCTGATAATGAAAAGCTTTGTAAATGAGCAGAAGATTTTGAACGGTCCACTTACACCACTGCTGTATCTTTAAAAGTACATTACTGTCATTAAAGGTAGTCAGTGTCAGTGTATCTTTAAAGGTGCAGCAGTGGCTCCTTCCTCTCTCTCTGACCTTCTTCAGCTCGACACCTGAACACACACTCTGATCTGAATCCTGGCCATTCCCCCAGCCTCCAGAGTCTTACAGCCTTCTCCAGCTCTCTCTCAGTTCCAACTCAGCTCTCGGTCTCCGTTCAGTGAGCGACACTGTGTCTAATGGGAACTGTACACAGTCTGAAGCATCCCTCTATGTTTGTTACATTTCTGACTGGTTTATAACAGATCCAGAGCTGCCCTATGTATTTATAGAGAGTATACTACATGCCTACTACAGTGCTGAAACCTCCATAAAACCTCCATGTTTATAGCATGATTATAACTTGTTTATTACAGGGCCAAAGCCTCCCTCTGTTTTTACAGAGAGAGATGAATACATTGGAATTGTGGGAGAAACGCTGGAGATTAAATGTCTTGTCATAAATGAGGATCACAGCTTTCATGTCACTTGGGAAAATTCCTTGAATGCTGTAAGTGATTTTAAGATTAAAAATAAAATTATAACCTAAAGGAAACTTTATAAATCAGAGTGTGTGCTTTATAACAGTGGTAATAACATGTTTATAACGGCTGTGGGTGTGTGCAAACAGTTATACCCCTGCTATAAACACCCCTTTACCTTACAACACTGACTGCTCACTGAGAATCACAGAACTGTGTTCATCCTCACTATGATCCACACTATAAATGGTCTGCGTGCTCTAGACTTTAATAAAGTCTCATTGTTCTAGATTCTGAATCTGTGCCTGTTCTAAAGTGTAATTAAATGTTTTATGTACTAAATGCTGTGTCAGCAGATGTACTTGTTCTAGACTCTGTAAGAAACTGATTGTGTTCTGAGTTCTGTATTAAACGCTGTTCTAGACTCTGTGTTTAATGCATGTGTTTGTGTGTGCATGTGTTCTAGATAATCACTACAATAAGAATGTGTGTATGTGTGCTCCAGACTCTATTAATTTCTGTGTGTTCTAGACTCTGAATAGGAAAGATATCCACCAAGGTCCTAATGGGCTCCGGATCCTCAGTGTTGTGACGTTTCATGAGCTGCGTGTCTCTGACAGTGGGAACCTGACGTGTTCTGGGAGGACCAAGATTGGAGTTAACAGTTCCACTGTCTCTCTCACTGTTAAAGGTCAGATTGATATCCAGAGGAACACAGAGGAGAGCCCTGCTTTTATCTCACACTTCAAACAAGTTCACGTTTCATCTCTTTTTCTTTATCTGATTTTCTCTCTTTTCCCCATAGATTAATTTCTTTTATCCTGGTACATAACAGCCACCTAGCAACACCCTAACAATCACTCAGGATTCCATAGCAACCATCTAGTAACACTCTATAGCAACCAGTCAGGAAACCATAGCAACCACATAGCAACAACCTAACAATTAATCAGGATACTTTAACAAGCACCTAGCAACGTGCTAACAACCACTCAGGACACAGCTCTGTGATTGGACCAAGTAAATGGTGAAGGGATGAATGAATGCAGGGTGTGGTCAGGGATGTTTTTGTGTGAGGGTTAATGGTTCCCACTCTGTGTGTGTGTGAGACAGAAAACCCATTCGCTGTTCTGACTCCACTGCTGAAGCTGAGAAGAACTAGTGATGTGGATGATGAGGGTGATGTTGAAGTTGGTGCTGATGCTGATGCTGTTGCCATGGTGATGGAGGGAGAGATTCTGGAGCTCAGAGTAAAGATTGATGCTCATCCTCCCATTCTGGAGAAAAGTTGGAGCACACCTAGAAACCACAACTCATCGTTCTACCTAGAGACCTTCCACAGCGTCAACCGCAGGTTAGAGGGCTTTCGTCTGAGGGTTTTTTTACACTTTTGTATCTGTTTCTTCATTTGATCATTTTCATCAAACATCCCCCACTCAATGGTCACCTCCCGTCCTGGACATGCTCCAGCAGAGGCCTGTTACTGCAGTGAAGCACTGACCATAGCAGAGTCAGTCCTGAGAGACTGATCTGTGGAGAGTGGAACTGCTCAGGAGCTGAAATAACTCAGTGCTCTACTCTACCTTTACCTCTCTCTGTGATTATACCCTCAGTGGAACATATACTGCACCTTTAATTAGGAACAGAACTGTACCTTGCTCTATATTAACTGTGGATGTTAAAGTTGTGTTGATGTCATTTGCTCCGTTTCATCCCCAGGACTTTTATTGTGCTCTTTATTCTCCACAGTTGTATAATGAATGATTACAGAGATCCCCCTCTCCTTCTGGAGAAGAGAATGTAATGAACCTTTAGGAACACAACTGGACTCTAACACCACTGCTGTACCTTTAAAGATACACTACACTGTTTGTAGCTTTAGTGACAGTAATGTTCCTGTACAGTACCTTCTTTCTGAGATTGTAGCACCTCCATTGGGAACTGTGCTAGAGGCTCAAATGTTTCTAAACACCTTTAATTAAGAGTGAACTCAGCTGCTTTAAAGGTTTTTGTAGAAAAGCATGGAATGAATTAACACTCTCTGGAGCAGCTGTACATGAGTCTGGGCAGGGCTAGTCTATGGAACAGTGGAAGTGTGTTCTCTGGAGCAATGGAGTTCCTCTGGTGTGTGGAACAGTGGAACTGTGTTCTCTGGAGCGATGGGGTTCCTCTGGTGTGTGGAACAGTGGAACTGTGTTCTCTGGAGTGATGGGGTTCCTCTGGTGTGTGGAACAGTGGAACTGTGTTCTCTGGAGCGATGGGGTTCCTCTGGTGTGTGGAACAGTGGAACTGTGTTCTCTGGAGCGATGGGGTTCCTCTGGTGTGTGGAACAGTGGAACTGTGTTCTATGGAGTGATGGAGGCAGGGGTTGCTGAGGTCAGTGACAGGGTTTTTGATGTTTTTCAGTTACCGAGCTGTGGCCAGTTTGTTTCTCAGAGGAGTCCGAGCAGACGACCGGGGGATGTATGTCTTCAGCGCCAGGAGTTCCAGTGTTAAAAACACCACGCAATTTAAAATCCACGTCTACCGTAAGAACATACTTCGCTACAAATGAGCATCCTGTCCTGTCCTGTGCTGTGCTGTGCTATCCTGTCCTGTGCTGTCCTGTACTGTACTGTACTCTCCTGTACTGTCTTGTACTGTCCTGTCCTGTCCTGTACTGTATTCTCCTGTACTGCACTGTACTGTCCTCTCCTGTACTGTACTGTACTTTCATGTACTGTCCTGTCCTGTCTGGTCCTATCCTGTCTTGTACTGTCCTTTCCTGTGCTGTCCTGTACTGTCCTGTCCTGTCCGGTCCTGTCCTGCCTTGTAATGTCCTGTACTGTCCTGTCCTGTACTCTCCTGTACTGCACTGTCCTGTCCTGTACTATACTCTCCTGTGCTGTCATGTACTGCACTGTCCTGTCCTGTCCTGTCCAGTCCTGCCTTGTCCTGTACTGCAGTGTACTGTACTGTCCTGTCTTGTACTGCCTGTACTTTCATATACTGTACTGTACTCTCCTGTGGTGTCCTGTACTGCAGTGTACTGTATTGTCCTGTCTTGTACTGCCTGTACTTTCATATACTGTACTGTATTCTCCTGTGTTGTCCTGTACTGCACTGTCCTGTCCTGTACTGTAGTGCACTGCACTGTCCTGTCCTGTCCTGTACTCTCATGTGCTGTCCTGTACTGTCCTATACTGTACTCTCCTGTGCTCTCCTGTACTGCACTATACTGTACTGCACTGTCCTGTCCTGTACTGCATTGTCCTATCCTGTCCTGTACTCTCCTGTGCTGTCTTGTACTGCACTGTCCTGTACTGTTCTGTCCTGTACTGTACTGTACTGTACTGCACTGTCCTGTACTCTCCTGCACTGTCCTGTACTCTCCTGTGATGTCCTGTACTCTCCTGCACTGTCCTGTACTCTCCTGTGATGTCCTGTACTCTCCTGTGATGTCCTGTACTCTCCTGTGCTGTCCTGTCCTTTACTGTACTGTACTCTCCTCTGCTGTCCTGTACTCTCCTGTGCTGTCCTGTATTGCCCTGTACTGTACACAGGGGACAAGCACAGGCCACAGGGGACAGGGACAGGGACAGGCAGAGGGGACAGGGGGACGGCACAGGGATAGGGACAGGGGACAGGCACAGGGCACAGGGGACAGTGTTTAGACGGTGGTGGGACTCATGCATGGCTGAAATGTCCTTCTGTAAATGAGCTTCTCTTTCACTTGTGTCTGACTGGTGTGGGTGTCACCCACTGATTTATTTCTGTCCTGTTCCGAAACTTCCCTTAACACACCCTCACAGAAGAGGACCTAAAGGAAACCACCCCATAGAACCGAAAGTAGATTGAACTGTAACTTTACAGGGTTCAACAAAAACAACAATGCACTTATACACACAAACATCTAAGCACATTATACCAGTCAGAGCTTAGTGTTCTCCTCCGAGCGTGTTGAGTCAGCGAACCTTGTGTGTTCTGCAGAAAAACCCAGGGTTCTGCTGAGGATGAGGAACGGTTCTTTGAGCTGTGTTTCTTCAGGGTTTCCTCAACCGACCATCCACTGGAAACAGTGTCCGTCTCTTCAGAACACGTATGTTGCTATCTACTCATTCATTCATTCTGTCTGTCTCCCATAATATAATTATTTTATTGATTGTATGTCAGTCTCTACAGCACACCTACATTACACTCGATTCACCCTTTCATTCAGCCATTTTATTTCCTTATTAATGATATGACAAAATATTTAATATTTAATGTTTACTCAAAAAATCACTCTCTCAGTGAAGCGCTGTGCCCAGCATCAGACGTTCTCAGTGGGAATATATCACTTTTATTTACTTCTCCATGAGTTGGGTTCTAATGAGGAGAACTGACCCAAACCACCCGGGGTTCTCCGGCTGTGACCTGGCTCAGAGAGAACTGAGAATGTCTGATATTAATATTCCACTCACTTCCTCCAGCACCACCACCCACAGCATTCACTCTCACCTTTAACCCTTTACTGCCATCTCCCTCCGACCCAGCCTCACTGCTCCCTCAGCCACTTTTTTTAGAAACACCTCCCTTCTACTGACACTCACTGGCCACTTTATCAGAAACACCCCCCCTCTACTGACACTCACTGGCCACTTTATCAGAAACACCCCCCCTCTACTGACACTCACTGGCCACTTTATCAGAAACACCCCCCTCTACTGACACTCACTGGCCACTTTATCAGAAACACCCTCCTTCTACTGACACTCACTGGCCACTTTATCAGAAACACCCCCCCTCTACTGACACTCACTGGCCACTTTATCAGAAACACCCCCCTCTACTGACACTCACTGGCCACTTTATCAGAAACACCCCCCTCTACTGACACTCACTGGCCACTTTATCAGAAACACCCTCCTTCTACTGACACTCACTGGCCACTTTATCAGAAACACCCCCCCTCTACTGACACTCACTGGCCACTTTATCAGAAACACCCCCCTCTACTGACACTCACTGGCCACTTTATCAGAAACACCCCCCTTCTACTGACACTCACTGGCCACTTCTTTTTTTTTTAGAAACACCCCCCTTCTACTGATGCTCACTGGCCACTTTATCGGAAACACCCCCCTTCTACTGACACTCACTGGCCACTTTTTTTTAGAAACACCCCCCTTCTACTGATGCTCACTGGGAGAAACCCAGAGGGGGGGTATTTCTGATAAAGTGGCCAGAGGGGAGGAGTAGTGTAAACAGCTGCTGACAATCCAGAGCTGGGACCAGGCTGCAGACAGACAGGTTAAACCGATCATCTGTGAATTGCCCTGAGGCAGCACCTAGATTCAACTGTATTGCGACTGTGTTCCTGCCCCAAATTAAATGTAAACGCAAAACAACTCAATCAGCTCATTTCAACAACCTAATCAATATTAAATCATATTCAAATGATAGCAGCAATACCTCATATCTAAAGTTTGGGTTACTCAATATAAAATCACTAAACTCAAAGCAGTCATCGTAAATGATATTATAAGTGATAATGTTTTCTGTCTCACGGAAACGTGGGTTAGACCAAATGAATATTCAGCACTAAATGAAGCCACCTATGTAGACTATAATTATGTGCATAGCCCTGTTTTCTCCACCATTATTACAAATCCAGTCACAAAAAAGGACACATTTTATTATGTAACATTTACAGACCAACATGGCCTTACTCCGAATTTCTAAAAGAATTCAGTGATTTCACTGCAAACCTAGCTGTGTTCAATCATAAAGTTATTATTGTAGGAGATTTCAATATCCATTTTGAGAAGGCAGATGACCCACTAAAAAGGCATTTACCTCAATCCTAGACTCTATTGGTATTACTCAAAATGTAACAGGGCCTACACACTACTGTAGTCACACTTTAGACTTAGTTTTGACACTAGGTCTTAACATTGGCAAAATTAATATCCTACCACAACCTTAAGCAATCTCCGACCATTACCTAATTTCATATGAGCTACGTCTCCATAATATATTTACGTCCCCTCACTATTCTACAAAGCATTCAATAATACCATCTACCACCCTGCAATTCATGGAAAACCTCCCAGAACTATCAATCCCAGTTCCCACTCCATCAGACCCAATGGAGCTAGATGTACTAACTGACTACTTAGAAAATACCTGTCGACCTACTTTAGAAAATGTGGCACCACTTAAAACAAAAAGTATAAGACAGAAAAAGCTTGCCCCATGGTATAATGATAAAACCCATACCTTAAAACAAACATCACAGAAACTAGAGTGGAAATGGCGATCAACCGAGCTGGAAGTGTTTCACTCTGCCTGGAAGGACAGCCTTATGGAGTATAGAAATGCCCTCACTAAAGCTCACTCAGGCCTGGCCTGTAATCCTACAACACTGTTTAGTGTGTTTTCCAGAACTACAAATAAATCAGGCAGGTTCTGAACAACTAATTATGAGGTTTTTATGGAGTTTTTTAATAATAAAATTGAGAATATTAGATAACAAACTCAACCCACAGTATTAAACCTGACCTGACTGTTATCTGATGTGACTGATATAAAACATAACCTGATTGTAAACGAAAGACTTGAAGCTTTTTACTCACTTCCACATTTGGAACTAGAGAAGATTATCACCTCCACAAACTGTACAACTTGCACACAACGCAATTCCCACAAAACTACTCAAAGAAGTACTACCAGCTGTTATCAGTGCAGCCTTCAATACGATAGACCACAATATTCTCCTAGAAAGGTTAGAAAACATGGTTGGATTCACAGGGACAGCCCTATTATGGTTTCAATCTTACTCAACAGAACATTATCAGTTCGTAAAAGTAAATCATCCAATTTTTCTAAAGGAAGATTTGGAATTCCACAAGGCCATATTTTAGGACCGTTATTTTTTACATTATACATGTTACCACTAGGCACAATTATAAGAAACCATGACATTAACTTTCACTGTTACGCAAATGACATGCAATTGTATATTTCAGCCGAGCCCGATGACAGACACAGATTAAAGAAAATAGAGGACTGTGTAAAAGATGTCAAAGGCTGGATGTTGTGTAACTTCCTCCTTTTAAACAGCAACAAAACAGAGGCCCTGCTTCTGGGTCCAAAGGTGGCCAGAAATGAACAATCAGGTTTAATTTTAAATCTTGCTGACTTTCCAGTTAAACCTGGTTCAGCAGCAAAAAATCTTGGCGTCATAATTGGCCCGGATTTATCATTTGTTCAACACATAGGCAGTTAACACTAGAACAGCTTTTTTACATCTTACATTTTACAAATTATTTCCTATTATGAGCCTCTACGTTTACTCAGATCACAGAGTACTGGACTTTTAATAGTTCCCAGAATTCAGAAGGCCTCAGCTGGGGGAAGAGCTTTTTCTTATAAAGCTCCCCAAACTCTGGAATGATCTTCCAGAAATGTTCAGGACTCTACTCTTCAAATCAAGGCTAAAAACTCATTAGTTTAGTTTATCTTTTGGTAGTTAATGCTCCCCCATAGATAAAGGCGGCAGATCCAGGGGGGTCCATGGACACAGAGAATTATAGTAAACTGAGACGCTGGTGTCGTCCCGCCGCTTCACGCGATCACTCAGGTTTGGTGTCCTTCTGGTTCTCTCCTTTTAGTTAAAGCTGTCATAGTCAGATCAGCCGAAGTCATTAGTCACTCTGGAAATGTTCACATTCTCTGCTCTACATTCAGCCAAACAGATCACAACTAACTCCATTCCTCTACCTTTTTCTGAGTAAACGACCCCCACCTGTCCGTCTGGACACTGATGGATGACTGTCGAGATCCTGCTCCACGCTCCAGCCACCACCACTGGCCTCGGAGCTGCTCCTACTCTGAAGTTCTCACTGACCCCTAACTGTTACCAGTAGATTGACCAGAGGAGGATAGGTCCCCTGTGTGAGCCTTGGTTCCTCCGAAGCGTTCTTCCTCAGCTCTGAGGTTGTTTCTCTGTGCCACTGTCGCCCCTGGCCTCACTCTACTGGGGCTTTTACAGTCTTTACATTCTTTATATTTTTACATTTCATGTCAAAACTTTGTTTTTACTGGAATTCTGTGAAGTTGCTTATTGACAACATCAATTGTAAAAAGCAGTATACAAATTTTATTTGATTCTGAAGTAGCCAGAAAGGGGGCTGTTTCTGATAAAGTGGACAGAGGGGGGGGGGGGTGTTTCTGATAAAATGGACAGAGGAGGGGTGTTTCTGATAAAGTGGCCAGAGGAGAGGGTGTTTCTGATAAAGTGGCCAGAGAGGGGAATGTTTCTGATTAAGTGGACAGAGAGGAGGTATTTCTGATAAAGTGGCTGGTGGTCATTTTTTTCCCGGTGCTGTGTTCAGGTGCAGTACTAATGACTCGTCCACGGTGGCGCTGTTCGCGCCGCAGTTCCCTTTGGAGCCGGTGGATGAGTTCTCACCAGCTGCAGAGAGTTTCCTCCCATGGGAGAACCTCACCCTGAGAACGAGCTACGAGTGTGTGTCGGAGAACAAGGTCGGACAGGAGCGGGACATCTTCTACACAGAGGACATCTGTAAGTACACTTCTGTCACCCATTCACCCCATAACTCACACTCACCCATTCACTCACAAACTCCCCCTGTAACTCACACACACACCCACTCACCCAGTAACTCACACACTTACCCAATCACTCAAACACACACCCAATCACTCATTCACTCACTCACTCACTCACTCACCCACTCATCCAGTAACTCACACAGTCAACCATAAATTCACACATTCATACAGTCACTCACCCACTCACCCAGTAACTCACACACTGACCCAGTAACTCAAATTCAAACAGTCACTCACACATTCACTCAGTAACTCAAATACTCACCCAGTCAGTACTACATTCACCCAGAAAGTCACACACTCACCCAGTTACTCACACACTCACCCAGTAACTCACACTCACCGAGTAACTCACACATTCATACAGTCACTCAAACACTCAATCAGTCACCCAGTCATTCACGCACTCACTCAGTAACTCATATACTCACCCAGTCAGTACTACACTCACCCAGTAAGTCACACTCTCACCCAGTTACTCACACACTCACCCAGTAACTCACACTCATTGAGTAACTCACACATTCATACAGTCACTCAAACACTCAATCAGTCACCCAATCATTCACGCACTCACTCAGTCAATCACACACTCACTCAGTATCACCCAGAAAGTCACACACTCACCCAGTTACTCACACACTCACCCACTCACTCAGTAACTCACACTCACCGAGTAACTCACACATTCATACAGTCACTCAAACACTCAATCAGTCACCCAGTCATTCACGCACTCACTCAGTAACTCATATACTCACCCAGTCAGTACTACACTCACCCAGTAAGTCACACTCTCACCCAGTTACTCACACACACACCCAGTCACTCACTCACTCATTTACTCACTCACCCAGTCACTCACACACTCACCCAGTAAATTACACACTCACACAGTCACTCACACTTTCACCCAGTCACTCACACACTCACCCAGTAACTCACACACTCACCCAGTAACTCACACACTCATACAGTCACTCACACAGTCATTCACACACTCACTCACACACTCACCCAGTCACTCACAGACTCATACAGTCAGTCACACAGTCACCCAGTAACACACACTCAAAATCTCACCCAGTCACTCATACACTCCCTCACACACTCACCCAGTAACTCACACAGTCACTCAGAAACTCACTTAGTCACTCACACACTCACCCAGTCACACAAACACACTCACCCAGTAACTCACACACTCATACATTCACTCACACATTCACCCAGTCCTTCACACACTCACCCAGTAAATCACACACTCACTCAGTAACTCACACGTAAACTCAGTCACTCCCTCACTAACCCCATAACTCAACCACTGACCCAGTCACTCACACACTCACCCAGTAACTCACACATTCACCAAGTCACTCACACACTCACCCAGTAACTCACCCACTCACTCAGTTGCTCACCCACTCACCAAGTCACTCTGACACTCACCCAGTAACTCATACACTCACCCAGTAACTCACACTCACCCAGTCACACACACACTCACCCAGTAACTCATACATTCACCCAGTCATTCACACACTCACCCAGTAACTCACTCAGTAATTCACACACTCACCCAGGAACTCATACAAGCACCTATTCACTCACACACTCACCTATTCACTTACCCAGTCACGCACACATTCATGCAGTCACTCACACACTCGTCAAGTCACTCACACATTCACACACTCACTCACCCAGTCACTCACACAATCACCCAGTCACACACATACTCACTCAGTCACTCACACACTCAGAAAGTCACTCAAACACTCTTTCACACAGTCACCCTGTCACTCACACACTCACTCAATCTCTCACACACTGTACAAACATGTGGAATTCCATGATTTTCCTCTGTGTGTGTGTTTGTGTGCGTTCAGATGTTCAGAACAGCATGTCTGGAGTTGAGAGTCCAGAGTATTTCCGGTTGGTGTTTGGCGGGTTGACGGTGATCATCGCTCTGCTGCTGCTGCTCCTCGGAGTCTGTGTCTTTAAATGGAAACAGGTATGTTTCTGTGTAATCGCTTCAGTGTCCAAAAGTCTGTCCATTGGTTGCTATGGTTTTTTAGATGGTTCCCAAGTTGGTGACAGCACCAACAGTCTTTTTAGACCCTGGGAGTGCTTTACAATTTTTGGGCCTCTACCTCCAGCATTGGTCAGTATCCACCTGGACAGTGCTGGAACAAGGCAGTTATAAAGCTGCTATGGTATTCCAAGTGTTTGCTAGGTTGAGGCTAGGTGCTTGTTGTAGTATGTCAGGTGGATACTAGGGTGTTGCTAAGTGGTTTCTAAGTGGGTGCTATGGTATCCCAGGTGGTTGCTAGGTTAAGGCCAAGTGGATGCAATGGATTCCCAGGGGGCTTCAAGAGTGTTGCTAGGTTGTTCCTATAGTATCCCATGTGTTTGCTAGGGTGACGATAGGTGGTTGTTATATTATCCCAGGTGGTTGTCTGGAACAGAGGTGGTTGGTATGAAAATTCATGTGGTTGCTAGTGTGTTGCTAGTTGGATGCTATGGTATCCCAGGTGGTTCTTAGGGTGATGCTAGAGGTGGTTGCTATGGAATTCCAAGTAGTTACTAGGGTGTTGCTAGATGGTTGCTAGCATGAAATAAAGAGTTTGGTATGGTATCCAACGTGGTAGACAGGGTGATCCTTAGTGGTTACTATGGTCTCCAGCAAGGGTGAAGGTAGGTGGGTGCTATGGAATCTAGGTGGTTGATAATGATGATGGTAGGTGGTTGCTATGGTATCCAAGTGGTTGCTAGGGTGATGGTAGGTGGGTGCTTTGGTATCAAGATGGTTGCTAGGGTGGTGGTAGTTGATTGATGTGGTAACCAGGTGGTTGCCAGGGTGATCCTTGCTGATTGCTATGGTATCCAAGTGATTGCTAGGGTGATGGTAGGTGGTTGCTATGGTATCTAGGTGGTTTCTGGCCATGTATCTAAGGAGTTGTTTATTTCTTGGCAGAAGCCCAGGTACGAGATCAGGTGGAAGATCATCGAGGCCAATGACGGGAACAACTACACTTATATTGACGCCAACCAGCTTCCATACAACAGCAAGTGGGAGTTTCCTCGAGATAAACTCACCTTTGGTAAAGCTCACTCTGTGTAGAACTAATTTATATAGAACCCATAGTATTCATACACCCACATATCTAGGACCTACACTACCCAAATTCCCACTTATCACATATATTTACCTTTATCTAAAACCTACTGTATTCACACTCATCTAGAACCTCTAGGATGTTCTTCACATGGCTCCACTAGAGTAAACTGAGCTGTGATTGGTCGGTTCCTCTGTCTCAAATGTGTCAGGGGATACAACACAGAGGCAGCATTTCTGATTGGTCAATCTGAGAGCTGAAGGCTCTGCCTGGAGTTCTGTTGAGGTGTTAATGTGGTTCTCCACTGTAGGTGAGGTTCTGGGAGCTGGAGCCTTTGGGAAGGTGGTGGAGGCGACAGCGCTGGGGCTGGAGAAGCACCGGCCGGTCTCTCATGTGGCAGTGAAGATGCTGAAATGTGAGTGAAAGACTTTAAGATGAGGTTCGAGGTTCAGTGAATGTAGCTGCTCTCAGGAAATTCCACCAGATCTTCACAGGAATGTTCTAACGTCTAGTGTAAACCAACAGGAGCACAAACCCCATTTCCATGATTTTATAGTTTTTTGTAAATATAGGTGCCAAAGCCTAGTGAGCTGTTGACACACAGCATTTTACGCCATAGTGAGTGCACTCCAGACACCTGGGCTCTCCCAATTCTCAGACACCTTAAATACACTGAAATACCTTAATCTGAATTTTAAGGCAGCATCAAACTGTTCCTCAATGTGAAGGCAATCCCATAATGCACTGCAAGTACAAACCTCATCTATTTTCCTCTTCTTCCCAAGCAAATATAATTAAAATCATGATAAAATCACGAAGTGCAGAATCTTCTACTAGTCGCTGAGGGAAGTAAACACCATTCACATGCAGTGGGCGGGAAGAAGCCATGACATCATTGCTCTTTAAATACAGTGGCTCAGTAATCTGCCTAATGAGGACAGAAGACAGTAGAACCATGTTCTGTGGTCAGAGGATTGTTGGTAAAAGTGAAAAGGGTGATCCAGACTGTTCTCAGAGACAGGTGCAAAAGCCGCAACTCTCATTATTGGGCGAGGGGGGAGGGGACGTGACCTATGTCTGTGTGAATTTCTCCTGAGGTGGAGGTTTATATTGAGAATTATATAATAATATTGAAAATCGTAGGCTGCCTTCGAGGTGACATCTTTTTCGGGAAGTCCATGGTTGTTTCAGCAGAACGGCGCGTGTGCAGGACTGTATTCAGGTGTTCAGAGACAACTTTGGAAATATTTACTTTGAGCTTTTCTTGTTAAATAAATCTTCAAGTGAATTAATGTTTAGGGAAATGGGGTTTTGTTGATTAATACACTGCAGATGTTCTGTTGTAGGGAACAGTTTATTTTCCTCTTTTAGATGTTTCTTGGATTTTTATTTATGTTGAATTTGACCTGTGACCTTGGACTCCAGCAAGTGCCCACTCCGAGGAGAAGGAGGCTCTGATGTCAGAGCTGAAAATCTTGAGTCACCTCGGATCTCACACCAATGTCGTCAACCTGCTGGGGGCCTGCACACAGGGAGGTCAGAGCACTAGCATTAGCATTAGCCACTGTCCAGTTCAATAACTTACATACAATATTTATATTTATAGTTTCTGTATAAATGTTTTTTTTTATTAAAATATGTATAACTTATTTCATCGTATTAACTAGTCTATTTAACAGTCTTTATACAATACACATAAAATGAATATCAACATGGTGAGATTTTCATTTGTGTTTACAGTCATTAGCATTAGCCATTGACCAATTCCCTCCACTGACTCTTCTTCATGTTCTGAAACAGCCATATACTCTGAAACACCTAGCTGTTTTAGAGATTCTGAATTAAAGCTATTTTAAGCCTGACCGCCCCTTGTGGGTGACCCGCTCTGTGGAGAATAAGTTGGTTACACTTTTATAGAAAACAGTGCAGAAATAATATTTACAAATAAGCAAATGAAGTGTATAAATAAGTATTAAAGGATTATTGTGTAACACACAAAATTAATACAGAATTCAAACCTTTTCCACCCTTTCATCATGTTACATTGACTATGTTGTTGTGAAATCACAATTTTAAAAATCTCATTTTATTCAACAAAAATGAAACTAAAAACAAAGAAGTGTGAAAGGGGCGAGAGAATGTGTGCAGCATAAAAACAATTGACTGCACCTTTAAATATAAAAGAGTGAACATTAGAGAACCCTGCTGTTTCTTTGAGGGTAATGTTCTCAGCTCTGGTTCTAGGTCCGGTTCTCCTAATAACAGAGTACTGCAGTCAAGGAGATCTGCTGAACTTCCTGCGAAGAAGAGCAGAACCATTTCTCAACTCGTTTCTACAGGAACAAGGGGGCTATAACCTCTATAAGAACCTTCCAGAACCACAGAACCACATCAAACGATACAACAATGAGAGGTAGAACCTTAAATCTGATTAAGAACATTACAGTAGCACCATGGAAACCCACAGTTTACACACTGGTACTGCGGTGTAATTACACAGTGAGAAGAGTGGTGTACATCATATAACACCTTAATAACACATTAAACATACATTTATAAAGCACTGTTAGAACAGGATATGCTGTGTTTGTGCTAGAGACTCTAACAGAACATAACTCTTCCAGTGTTTTTGTTGTCTTTGTTGTTGCTGTTTTCTATGTTGTTGTTGTTGTTTTAAAGTTTGTGTGTCCTCTCTCAGTTATCAGGACATGTCAAGACACAGAGATAAACACTGTCCACAGGGTGAGGCCACAGCTCTTCTCTGTTTATCATCATCAGCACGTTAAAGAGTCCACACCATTCATTTCTGGATCAGGTTTCCCCCAGAGGCCTTCTCTTTATCCTAAAGAATAAAACAAATATTTAAAAATGGTTACATACTCACTTCTGATTGGCTGCACTTAATTTAAAAACAGACCGTGGTGAAATGCTCTTAATGACCAGCAGGAATAACTGCTAAATGCTGAATGGGCCGGACTACATTGCTGTAGTCTGAGTGGGTGGGGCTACATTGCTGTAGACTGAGTTGGGTGGGGCTACACTCAGTCTGAGTGGGCGAGGCTATGCTGTTGTGACCTGAATGGGTGGGGCTAAAATCTCTTGTCTTGTGTTTGAGTCTGGATTGTAAATGACTTTTGCTATGGTATGGGCTCTTTAATGTACAGCTAATTTGCATATGCATATTCATATGTAATGGAGCACTAATTTACATACGTGTGTATTATAGGGTGGTGCGGCGGAGTTCCAGAGACCCTCACCACGCTAGACTTGGATGATTTAATCCGATTTTCCACTCACGTGGCTCAGGGAATGCACTTTCTCTCCTCCAAAAACGTAAACACCACAGCTGATCTATTGATTAATCTGATTAATAAGTGATCAATAATCCCTCCCTCTCCAGTTGCTGCAGCCCAAACACACCTCAGTGCTGCGCTCTGTTCTGCCTGTTCTGAGCTGCAGGGTGCAGTGATAAAGAGCTGAGAGTATTTACTGTGTGTGTGTGTTTCTTTGTTTGTGTGCAGTGTATCCACAGAGACGTGGCAGCGCGTAATGTTCTGGTGAATGAACAGTTCGTGGCTAAGATCTGTGACTTCGGCCTGGCGCGGGACATTGTGAACGACTCCAGCTATGTGGTCAGGGGAAATGTACGTTTTGAACCAGCTCCTGTTTATTTCCACTGAGGGTTCATTTACAGCTTCATTAACACACAACACATACAGTAACATCCATTATCAATACTTATCACCGGGAATAATAATGTAGTAATGAAGGAGCATCACTCTCACTCAGGGAAAGTTAGAATCGGGGACGACATGTTACTGCATTAAATTCAGCGGTTACGTTCCTGTCAAACGGCCAAAAAAACTGGATGATACAATGTCAGTGTACAAGAAAAACACAATGCTTTGCTTAGTTTAAAATGTATTTAAAATTATTTACAAGTTTTTATATACAACAAGCCATCCCTCCAGGGGTAAGCTAGGCCAGAATAACAAACTGAAGGCTCTTACTCCACCCAGTATCTAGCTAACCTAAACAAACCAAACATCAAACAAAGGACAGGCAACTGACCTAAGCCCCTAAATTAAAAAAAAAAGGACCCCAAAGAAAATGGCACTTACCCTCCTTCTAAACCAAGACACTATTTACACACTGTACATCCACAGTATATCAAACCTGAGGCAAACACACAGAACTCTATACACTACTATACAATAGTCAGCACACAACTAACAAAACCATTTAGCCCAAACATAGGATCTCTCTCCTCCTGTCTATGCTCTGCTCTCTCTCTCTTCTTTTTTGCCTCCCTTTTAGTAACTTCCTAGATGGCAGCTTTCAGGTTCAGGGACAGCACCACCTAGGGACATGGAGGTATAGACAGACAGGCAGACACAGGAAACACAGGCAGGGCAAGAAACATATAGGCACAGTTGTAACACCAGCATTGATTCAAAACAGAGACTGATAATTAATTAATCTGGGATTGCTTAATCCAGGCTCGCCTGCCCGTGAAATGGATGTCTCCTGAGAGCATCTTTGAGTGCGTCTACACCGTGCAGAGCGACGTGTGGTCATACGGAATCCTACTCTGGGAGATCTTTTCACTGGGTGAGGCTAATCCCCTATTAACTCATCCCCAACACAAACACTCATCCCCTATTAATTCACCCTCAACACAAACACTCATCCCCTATTAATTCACCCTCAACACAAACACTCATCCCCTATTAACTCACCCCCAACACAAACACTTATCCCCTATTTACTCATCCCCAACACAAACACTCATTCCCTATTAACTCACTCTCAACACAAACATTTACCCCTTGTTACTGTTGCCACTTTAATGTTAACAAAAATGACTTGTTTTGTCACTTCCGCTGGGATTTGGTTGGGCATGGAAAAAAAAAAAAAAAAAAGAAGGGAAGAAGGAAAAAGGGTGCAGCTGGCTCCATTAGGCACAGGGGAGAGATGTTCTCGTGAAGGTTATAATATATATAATTAAGAAAAGTAATGTTTAAGAAGATTTCTTTTCCCAGCATGCAGCCAATGAGGTATTTGTACAGTTTGTATTTTTGTTTTATATTATTTTATATTATTTGTCATCACGTATGCTAACATGGTGGTTTTTTATGTTTAATACTGTGTATTATTAGTTTTCACGGTTTGATATTAAGAAGAAGACTTCAGTAAACCCGTTAAAGAAAACCACTTGTGTCTGACCGTGCTTCGGGGAGGGAACAACAGTGAAAACTCGGACTGTCCATCGACTCGAGTGGCCGATACAGTAAGACGATAGCTAGCAAGCTAATCTCAACGCGGTCGCGACGGAGCAGCGAGCGTTTATCCGTACAGGCAGATGAGTGAAAGTCGTGCACATATACGTGGTTGAAGGCGTAAACACACGAACTGTATAAGCAACATGAAAAAGGGCCATTAATTACTTGTACACTGATGAGAGTAGGCTAAGAAGAGGGCTCTATAAGAGTTACTTGAAGGATTCATGTGAATGCTTGAAAACTGTGGATGATGAATGCAACTTATTGGCTAAGTTAAGGTGAACTAAATCTTGCCATGAAGGTTGCTATAAGCTTAGTTTAAAGATTTAAGTCAAAGGGTGAAATTTCCCACTGTGTTTAAGGTTCCAATGTAAAGTGTGTTTTGATAACAAGTGAAGGCTATCTGCTATTTTGGTTAAGAATATGTGTATGAAGGGGACAGATGCTTATTTACATTTCTGAGGTGAAATCTGAGTTTTAAGATATTGATCATTTTTGCTAATGATAATTTCTGTTAAACTGATATACACATTCAAGAAACACAAATACATGAAGAAATATTCATTTTTGCTTGAATTAGTTATTAGAGCTTATGACATTATTTTCTGAGCAAACATATTCACTTATAAGACATTCACAGTTATAAGAGATACTTGCACATTGAGAGCTAGTAATTCACACAGGGATTTATTCACACTTCAGATTTATTTTCATTTCACGTTCAGGCATTCCATTAAAGGTAATTTTTTGATAATGGCAGAGTCAAGCATGTCCACACCCAAGGTAAAGGACAATGTTAGGTATAGTGAAAATAAAGACCTTTCAGAAGATCAAATGGAAGAAGATGCTGATGTGCCACAAGAGAAGGAGCAGCAAGATGAAGTGCCACATCCAAAACGTGGTGAATGAATTCGCAAACTAACAGAGAACGGCAAAGAAATGCAAGATAACAAAATCAAGGCACTTCAGCAGCGATTCAATTACATCTATCAAAAATGGCGAATACAAGCCAAATTCGCCAAGAATCAATTGTCACAGTCCTTAGAGCCCTTATCTGAAAATCTTCTGAACGACATCATGGGTGATGTCAAATGCCTATGTGCTGACCTCCAGTGCACACTACATGGCATCATAGCTCCAGACCAAGACACACGCCGCAAGGTAGACCAGTGTGTAGAGTTTTCAAGCTTCATTGTATCCAGAGCATTTTTCCACCTGAGTGGAAACGTTTCAGAAGGAGGACAAGAAGACTGGCCAGATTCAAGCGCTCTTTGGAACTCAAGCAAGAGTGAATTCACTTCCGTCACTTCTATCCCAAAAGCCTCAGAGCATTCAAGCAAGTCTTCTGTAAAACGGCAAGAAGCTGCCGCTGATGCTGCTGCAAGCCAAGCTGTTCTAAAAGTCTTACAAGAACAAGAAAGAGAACAACTGGAAATACAGCATCTAGAGGCAGAAGCAAAAAGGAGGCTTGTTGCCCAGGAGGCAGCTGCCATGAAGTGTCGGCTAGAACAAGAAGCCGAAGAGATGAAGAGGAGAATAAAGAGAGAAGAAGAGGAAGCTGGGCTGAAAGCTAAATTTGAAGAAGAGCACAACGCTCTACAAAGGACTTTGGAGAAAAAACGGAGAAGGATACAGCATTTGGAGATAGTGAAGGAACTAAATGCTGCACGGGCAAGAATGCAAGCGTATGATCAAGAATTGGATGGAAATGAAGGACATCCTAACCCAAGGGACATCCTAACTCATGAGTTGGGCCCCACAAAGCATTTACCCCTGCCTATGTTTCCTGCCCCTCAAGCTGTAATAACCTCCACAAATTAAAGCACACCTGAGCTGGTCAAGGTCTTGACAGATACCTTAAGTGCTAACAGAATCCCAGTTCCTGAACCATCCGTATTTAATGGGGATCCGCTGAAGTACAGTGATTGGAAGCTCTCCTTTAAAACAGTTATTGATCAAAAAATATTCAAGACAAAGAGAAGATATACTACCTTCGTAGATATGTATGTGGTCAAGCTAAGATTGCACTTGAAGGACACTTTCTGCTTGGAACTGAATCTGCTTATGCTTCAGCATGGGAGATCTTGGAGGAGATATGAAAATCCATTCACAGTTGCAAAGGCATACAGAGACAAACTCCAAACATGGCCAAAGATTGGTCCAAAAGACAGCTTTGATCTCAGAGAGTTTGTCGACTTTCTCCACAGTTGTGAGG
Organism: Hoplias malabaricus; assembly: GCF_029633855.1. Classification (NCBI taxonomy): domain Eukaryota; kingdom Metazoa; phylum Chordata; class Actinopteri; order Characiformes; family Erythrinidae; genus Hoplias; species Hoplias malabaricus. The sequence goes on from NC_089814.1 coordinate 1,902,722, forward strand.
CTGCCATGGTCCACATTAAGGCAATGGAGATTTTAAATGACTGTAATGAAAACTGAAAAATTACCAGATTGGCTTATTGCAAGATGGAGTAGGAAAGTCCTTGAAATTGAAGAAAAAAACAATGAATTCCCCTCCTTTAGTCAGTTTGTTGAATTCCTCACAAGAGAAGCAAAAATTGCCTGTAACCCAGTGACATCGTTGCAGTCATTAAAGCAAAGTGAACCTGATAAGCTAAAGACATATAGACATCAAAACATCAAAGCAAAGACACTGACAACAAGTTCTAATGAAGAGACTTGGAAAACATGCACTTTCTGCAAGATGAATGGGCGGCACCCTACTTGTTTGCATGAAGACAAAGACAAGGAAAAACAAAGACAACCACAAGTTAAACGAAATCCAAGTCAAGAATAGTCAAGTTCAAGTCAAGAAAAGAATAAAGAAAGGCTTCAAGAAATGCAACTCAAGGACACGACCATAGTTGCTACTTCAAACAGAGTAATCCTCGAAGAAGCCAATACACAGACATTTGCAATACTTCCTGTCTGGCTGTCATCAGTCAAGCAGCTAGCACAAGAGGTACTGGTATGTGCTCTGTTGGACACTTAAAGTGATACAACCTTTGTTTTGAGAGAAGTAGCTGATGCTCTAGAAACTGATAAAGAACAAGTCAAGTTGAAGCTCTCTACTATGACCTCAAGAACTACAGTAATAAGCTCTCAACCAATGAAAGACCTACAAGTCCGCGGCTTTTACTCCAATAAGAAGATCTCTTTACCACCAGCCTACACACGTGACTTTATTCCAGTCAACCGAACTCACATCCCAACTAGTGAAACTGCCAAAGCCTGGCCCCATCTAGAACATCTCCAAGAAGATGTGGCGCCTTTACAAGACTGTGAAGTGGGTCTGCTCATAGGGTACAATTGCTCTCAAGCCTTGTTCCCACGAGAAGTTGTCTTTGGCAAAGAAAATGAGCCCTACGCACAGTGCACAGATTTGGGGTGGAGTATAGTTGGCTATAGAAATCCCTTTGTAAACTATGGAGATGCCATTGGGATCATCGTATAGTCATCGTATAGTAGTAAGGCAAGTGGCTCCACATACTGCACCCTGTATCAATCTAAAAACAGAAGTGCATTATGTGAACAGATACAAAATCATAGAAATTACTCCCTCAGACACCTTAAAAGTTTTCGAATCAGACTTCACAGAAAGAGTTGGAGAAGAAGATTCTGTGTCCCAAGATGATCTCAAGTTTCTGTCAAAGATAAGAGAAAACATCAAGCAGAAGGGCGATGGTCATTATGAAATGCCATTACCGTTCAAAGAGGAAAGACCAAAACTACCAAACAATTGTGTGCAATACATCATCTAAATTGTCTTGAAAGGAGACTAAGGAAGAACGAAACATACTTCAAAGATTATGTGAATTTTATGGATGACATAATCTCACGTGGTGATGCAGAGAAAGTCCCCAAGCAAGAAATAAATAACAGTCCTGTATGGTATATTCCACACCATGGAGTTTACCATCCGCAGAAACCAGGGAAAATTTGGGTAGTATTCGACTGTTCTGCCAAGTTTCAAGAAACTTCTCTCAATGACCATCTGCTTACCGGGCCCGATCTGACAAACACATTGGTGGGAGTCCTGTGCAGAATCCGAAAAGGAATTATCGCTGTGACTTGTGACATTGAAAAGAAGGTTTCACCAGTTTCACGTTAAAAGGGAAGACCAGGATTACTTACGATTCCTATGGTGGGAATACGGCAATCTGGAAACCTCACCCTCAACCTACAGAATGAAAGTCCACATGTTTGGAGCAGCTTCGTCACCTGGCTGCGCCAACTTTGGCCTGAAACATTTGGCAGCTCCACAAGTTAAGGCTCCACAAGTTCGTCTCCAATAGCAGGAATGTGATGGCATCCATCACAGAAGAAGAACGTGGCACTGTCAAGGATCAAGATATGACCTTGAGCCTACCTCATATGGAGAGAGCGCTTGGCGTAGAGTGATGCATCACCTCTGATTTGTTCAAGTTCAGAGTGCAAGTGAAGATCAATCCACTCACAAGAAAAGGCGTACTCTCTACAATTGCCTCTGTGTATGATCCATTAGGATTCATGGCACCTTTCGTACTTCTTGGAAAGCAAGTTCTCCAACAAATGTGTAAAGAAAAAATTGGCTGGGACAATGAACTTCCAGAAAGACTAAGACCTCAGTGGGAGTCCTGGATTAGAGACCTTCCAAAACTGTCTGAAATGGAGATTAAAAGATGCTACTTACCCTCAACTTTCCACGACGTCAAGCGATATGAGCTTCATCATTTTTCTGATGCAAGCTTCTAAGGATACGGTGAATGTAGTTACATGCAAGTTATTAGTGAGTCCAACAAAGTCCATTGCTCTCTTGTGATGGGGAAATCAAGAGTTACACCAACCAAAGTGACAACAATACCAAGACTGGAGCTCACTGCAGCAGTAGTGGCAGTTCGAACCAGTGACATGCAGTGACGCAACGAATTAGAAATTCAAGATTTGCAAGAATACTTTTGGACGGATTCCACGGTTGTTCTCAGCTACATAAATAATCATGTTAGAAGGTTTCAAGTGTTCGTGGCAAATCGAATCCAAAGAATCAAGGCAAGCACGAAGCCTGAACAATGGGCTTATGTTGCATCTGAGGAAAATCCGGCAGATTACACCTCTCGTGGATTAACAGCAGAACAACTTACGACCTCCACTTGGTTTACTGGACCAAAGTTTCTCTGGCAAGGGGAATTGCCTGACAGAGAACGGAAGGTGGGAGAAGTTAAAGATGATGAACCTGAACTTCGCAAAAATCATGTCTTCAGCACCAAATCAAAGGAGAACAGATCATAATAGGACCGCCTTAAGAAGTTTTCTGACTGGTCTAGAGTATTTCAAGCAGTGGCCAGATTAAAACGACTAGTTAAAGAACACAAAGGTGAAAAACAAAAAACCAATGAAAGTACGAGCTTAGAAGAAAGGAAAGAAGCAGTAATTGCTACTGTCAAGTTAGTTCAGGAAGAAGAATTTCCAAATGAGATAAAGAGCTTGAAGGCAAACAAGGTTATTTCCAAATCCAAGAACAGTAAGCTGTACAAGTTAAGTCCATTTTTAGACAAAGAAGGGATCCTGAGAGTAGGGGGGCGTCTAAGTCAAGCTTCTTTACATCCACATGTGAAGCATCCAGCAATAATTCCAAAGGGTAATCACATATCCAGCTTACTTGTCAAGCACTTCCACGAGCAAGTATATCATCAAGGACGTGGAATGACAGTGTCAGTGAACTGCGAGCTAATGGATGGTGGATACTAGGATGCAGCAGTGTAGTATCATCGCACATATTCAAATGTGTCAAGTGCAGAAAGTACAGAAGACGTACTGAAGACCAGAAAATGGGCAACTTACCTAAAGACAGAATGGAAACAACTCCTCCGTTCACATACATCGGTATAGACTGCTTTGGTCCTATACATGTAAAAGCAGGAAGAAAAGATGTTAAAAGATACGGACTTTTACTTACCTGTCTGTGTTCACGAGCTATACACATTGAGATGCTTGATGATATGACAACAGATGCATTCATCAATGTCCTAAGAGCATTCATTGCCATAAGAGGTAATGTTCGTCAGCTTAGAAGTGACCAAGGAACCAATTTCATTGGTGCAAGACTTGAATTTGCAGAACTCATGCAAGGAATGGATGAAGAAAAGGTGAAGGCTTTAGGATGCGAATTTCTAATGAATCCTCCAGCGGCAAGTCATATGGGTGGTGTCTGGGAGAGACAAATTAGAACCATTAGGAGTGTTCTCACTGCCATTCTCAACCAGTCAGCGCAAAGACTTGATAGCTCATCCCTAAGAACTTTCTTTTATGAAGTATGATGGTCATCAATAGCAGACCACTTACCGCTGAACTTCTGAATGACCCATCCTCACCTGAACCATTGACTCCAAATCATATCCTTACAATGAAGTCCACTATAATCTTACCTCCACCTGGACAGTTTATCAGAGAGGATCTTTATCTTAAGAAGAGGTGGCGGCAGGTACAGTATTTAGCCAACGAGTTTTGGATTCGATGGAAAAAGGAATATCTATTGAGTTTGCAATCAAGACAAAAATGGCAGAAAACCAGAAGAAATTTGAAGGTGAATGATATTGTGCTGTTACAAGATGACCAAGCCCCACGCAATGACTGGAAGCTGGCCCAAATAACAGAAGTATACCCGGGGTCAGATGACAGGGTGAGAAAGGTCAGGTGAAGTAATGTTTGAAGTTTAAAAGTTTCAAGTTTACCTGCAACAGTCAGCAAGTGTTAGAAATCCCACAATAAGATTGTGAGATTTGGTGGGAGTGTTACTGTTGCCACTTTAATGACTTGTTTTGTCACTTCCACTGGGATTTGGTTGGGCGTGAAAAAAAAAAAAAAAAAGAAGGGAAGAAGGAAAAAGGGTGCAGCTGGCTCCATTAGGCGCAGGGGAGAGATGTTCTCATGAAGGTTATAATATATAAGTCATAGGATATTTTGGAATTAAGAAAAATAATGTTTAAGAAGATTTCTTCTCCCAGCATGCAGCCAACGAGGTATTTGTACAGTTTGTATTTTTGTTTTATATCATTTGTCATCACGTATGCTAACATGGTGGTTTTTTATGTTTAATACTGTGTATTATTAGTTTTCACGGTTTAATATGAAGAAGAAGACTTCAGTAAACCCGTTAAAGAAAACGACTTGCGTCTGTCCGTGCTTCGGGGAGGGAACAACACCCCTTATTAACTCACCCTCAACACAAACACTCATCCCTTATTAACACGCCCTCAACACAAACACTCATCCCTTATTAACACACCCTCAACACAAACACTCATCCCTTATTAACACACCCTCAACACAAACACTCATCCCCTATTAATTCACCCTAAACACAAACACTCACCCCCTATTAACTCACCCTCAACACGAACACTCATCCCTTATTAACACACCCTCAACACAAACACTCATCCCCTATTAATTCACCCTCAACACAAACACTCACCCCCTATTAACACACCCTCAACACAAACACTTTTTAAAGGCACATACACACATTCTCACCCAATCTGGAAAACAGTATGAATTTTATTAAAATCTTCAATGTGGCATGGTGGCTGCAGATCATAGCATGCTGAGCAAATAAACACAAATATTTCCTATTAAAACAAATGACCAGGGGAAAATAGCGGGAAAACAGAACCTCACATTGAACATTAATAAAATTACCTGAAGAACAAAGTCAATTCTACTGGTCTACAAAAGTTTGAATCATTGACCTACAAATAGCACGGGCATTGTGTTTAGTTTCACAAAGAAGAGCTTGTCCAGACATAGTGAAGATTAACCTGTTCACAGGTCTAACCACACAACCAAACTGAGACCTAACCTGTGAGTGTGATGCAGGACTAAGTAGATCAGTGTTCGCGTCACCTGAATGTGTGTCATGAGACTGTGGTTGTGACTGATCAGTGCAAGCTGGAACTGTATTGGCAGTCTTTTCATCTAAATCTGCACTATTCACAGGGCTATCAGCTTAACGTGTTGTTTTTGAGCTTCAAGACATATCAGACAAATCATCAACTGAAACTTCCAAAGATGGGGTCTTCAAACTGTTAGCTTGGGCTGAATCATTGATGGGCTGAGAGCAAATGTCAGGTAGCTGTGTGACCCAATCGAGGGTTCTTCCTTCAGAGTCTGGTTCAGATGCTAGTAGTGAAGCCGTGTCATTCTCAAGATTATCATCTAAGGCCTCCTGTTCAGCTGAGTTTGGATGACGCCCTGAGTGAGTGAGTGAGTGAGTGAGTGAGTGAGTGAGTGAGTGAGTGAGTATGTATGTATGTATGTATGTATCTATCTATGTATCTATCTATCTATCTATCTATCTATCTATCTATCTAGTCCCATCACGGAATGTGAGTGAACATCACTGTCACAACTAGATAATGGTGAGACTGGATCAGACAGTGTGCTTTGTACATCAACTAGAAGGAAGTTCACCAGCCTCAGCAGATTGCGATGGACGACCTTTTCCTGATCAGTGGCAGTATTCTGAATCCTGTGCGTGTCAGTATTCTGATCCACCACTATGTATACAGTTGACTCAACTTGTCAGCCACTTTTTGTTTTCCAATGCCAGACTTGTTTGCCAGCAGCACTCTGTTGCCTATGACAATGTTAAGCTCCTTCACTTTTTGGTCATAAATCTTCTTGTGTCTACTCTGCGTCTTTTTGGCATGCTCTTGTGCTATGAGTACTGCATCCTTCAGGTTTTAGTCAAAGATTCCACATACTTGTCATAGCTGGAAACACTGGGGTCACAGAGAACTTAGAGAAAGAGAACATCCACAGGAAGATTAAATAAAAAGGTGCATACCCTGTTGTCTTGTGCACAGTGCAAAGGTCAGAGTCTGTAGGTGTCTAGGCCAGTCTCTCTTTGTAGCAGGTGTCAACGTGTGGATCATATTGCCCAAAGTCCTACTGAAGCGTTCAATGCTCCTGTTCCCCATGGGATGATAAGATGTAGTGTGTGACTTCTTCACACCCAAGACACAGAGACTTTCACTAACTAGCTGGCTCTCTAGCACCTTGGTCACTGTGAACTCTTTCAGGGAATCCAAAAATGCAAAAATATTTATCCCAGAGAACTCTTGCGACTTGTTTGGCAGATTGATCCCGACATGCAAATGCCTGCGACAGTCTGGTGAAGTGGTCAGTCACCATTAAGACAGCAATGGGTCTGTTGTTCACATCCTCAGCTGACCAGAAGTCGATGCAGACCAGCTCCAGTGGTCTGCTTGAAACAATACTTTCTAAGGGTGCTCTGCCTTCAGGTTCAGCAGTTTTGCTAACTACACATTTCTGGCACATTCGAACATACACATCCCTATCTAGGCGCAGCCTAGACCAAGACCAGAGCTTTTAAACAGACCTGATGACCAGCATGATCATGGACTTCTTTTAACACCTCAGGGAGGAGAGACTCGGGGACTACAAACTGGAATCCTTTAGATTTGGTCACTGGATCTCATGACATTCTGTAGAGGATCCCATTTCTCACCGTGAATTTTTCCCAGTGCTTCAAATATCGGATGACGGCAGCAGACTCTTTCACCCTTTCTCTCCTAGATGGTCTCCGATATCTCTGCACAAAGTATAGTACTATAAAATATAGACAGCAAAGTATAAGTAAAGTATAGACAGCACTCCATCAGAAAATTGTCTCTCACTCTGCTCTGGCTCTGAATATGCTGGCAAGGAATCCTGGCCTGAAGGCACCAGCTGAGGTAGGTGATCTATAAACATCACACCCCTGGTTCTAGCACCAAAATGCCACTCCATATGTGAATCAAGGAAAGCATGGACATCCTCACTTTCTAAAGAAGCTTTGTTTACATGAGACCCAGCACACATCTGTTGAGCAAGACAACTGCAGCTTGTAGTCCTGTCAGCATCACTTGCCTGCCGAAAGTCATTCTGAATGGAAGCACCAGGCACCATCTTGACCTCAGAAAGAAGAGTATTTTATGGTTCCTTAAACAGCCTTTGACTTAATCCAGCCCTGACAAAAGACACACGGCTTAAGGCATCAGCAACTATGTTTTGTGTCCCTGGCACATACTTGATGTCAAAGTTGTAACTTGCCAATTTAGCTACCCAGTGTTGCTCACAACAGTCAAGCTTGTGTTTGGTCATTATGTGAGCAAGCGGCTTGTTATCCATCCAAACAAAAAACACATGACCCTTAAGCCAGTGACTAAATTTTTCACATAATGACCACTTCAAGGCCAGAAATTCCAGCCGATGTGCAGGATAATTACGCTGAGACTGTGAAAGGGACCTGCTCGCAAAATTTCAATTTCTCTTCAAGAGAAGGTACGCCCTCTGACCTGGAAGACACAGTTTCAGGACAGCTAACCAATTCAGGAACACTTGTGCTGCTGTCATCCAAATCTTCAGCTGCAATACATGAGAACAAGTCAGCTATTTTGGCATTTCGTCTCAACATTACAGGACTGCCTGTAGTGTTTATCAGTTTCAGTGGTACCCACCTATCTCCCCATAAGGAAATATCAAGTCTAGCCACCATGATTCCTCTAGGAGCAGAACAGGATGAAGTTGGCTCAGACATGACAGTACTGCCAGGCGACACTTTAACAGTCTTAGGAAGTTTGCCCCACACTAAGTACTCATGGCCAGGTTCCAGACATATGGCTGAATTACACCTAACTGTCCCAATTCTGTCAGGTACTGTGTCTCCTCTCCACCTGTTTAGGCTTGCTAACATGGACAGAAACTCATCAGTTCTGAGTTTACTCATCTGAGTTTACTGGTGTGGGGTTTGCAACAACTCTCGCATTGTTTAGACTTGTGAAGGATGTGCTTAATGACACTGGTGCCCAGTATTAGCTCATCGTGCTGTCCTGGGACCACCAAAGTAGGCACAGACATTTTAATGCCGAACACTTCCATGACCAAGTTGAAAGTTGATGTTGGTTTCACTTGTCGTCCTCCCCAACCCAAAAGTACAACATTCATTGTGAACTTGCAGCAGTCATCAACAACATGGCATTTAACATTACTGTACTGGTGTACTGTACTGGTGTCACGCCCTCGTCTTGTCATGTCTGTTTTCCCGGCAATGTGCTCGCTCTCAGCACATGGCTCTGTTTGTTGTTTTCCTAGTCCCGCCTTTGTTCCGCCTCCTCATCTGTGTTTCCGCCTCCGTCAGTCCACCCCGTGATCCCTGACAACTGGCAACTTTCGCAGTTGTGTAAAATAGGCCGTCACATCCTCCAACAACATGCATGTTCTGCAATCACCATAAGGACTTTTGACTGAAGTATACATTGTTTCAGAATCTGACCGACTAACAACATTTTGGGGGTTGTGGGTGGGACCTGTACTGTCTCCCTCCAAATACAGGTCTCTTAGTTTCCCTCAGGCTTTGGCTGTTCAGGGACAATTCAGCTTAGTGTGTCCAGGAGAGAAACAAATAAAACACAGCCGGACTGACATAAAGTGTGTGACAGTAGTGTGCTTATTGTCACTGCAGACCCGACAAATGGTTCTAGTGTATCTTTGTTGTGATTTTGAGCATAGGTGCTTCATGTGTTGAAACTCTTTCCATCAGTTTTTCAAGCATCTCCATCATGCGTGACAAAACATGACCATCAAACTGCTGTGTTTTCTGTGCTATAGTCGGCGTATCATGACATGGCTGACCCAGACCAGGAGTAGGCAAGGAACGAAGCTCAGACGGACAAAACTTTTGACTGGTAGCAGAACAGGGATTACAGCTTTGTTGACCCTGACTGGAGAAATAAGTAAACTTGGGCTCTGACTGTTTGAACACTTGACTTGGAGAGCGGGATGATGGGAATACAACTGCTGGTAGCTCTGGATTGGGCTGACCGTGTAGACTTGTGTTGAGCTCTGTACCAAGTACAGCAGTAGCATGACTGTTTATATGCTGGTTGGCACTGCCACAGACCTTATGCTCTCTTTGATAATCGTTGATCCTCCCCTGTATATCTTTAGCGCTCCATTCATGAATGGGTTCACATTTGAATATGCTAGCTAGGTCAGGATCAGGGCAATACTTCACATACATCCGAACCATTTCTTCACCAACGTTCTCCTTCACATACATCCGAGCCACTTCTTCACCAATGTTCTCCTTTGTCCGCCTTGACACCAGAGGCCTTCATCTGCGCGGTCGGCTGCCTTGTTTAATCGAATCCAATAGTCAACTGGACTCTCTCTGGGCTTTGGTACAGTGGAATAAAAATCAGCAAGTGGGAGGCAGGATGACGTTTCACTGAAGTACTGAAGCAAAACTGTGTAAATCAGCTCATGGTGCTGCTTGATGTCGAGAGTGTGATCACTCCTTAGGCAAATTTTAACAACATCTTTTGCCTTCCCTGCCAACCTGCTAATTATATCATCAGCTTGTTCAGAAATTGGGCACTTTTGCTTCCTCAAGTAAGCTTTAGTTTTGTCGATCCATTCCTGGATGGAACACTTATCTGAACTATCATCTCGGAAAGTGTCAGATTCTGACTTCAGGTGCACTGTCACTTCTGGCATATCTTGTCTAGGCTGTTCTGTCTGAGAACAACTGTGTGTGCTGTTCTGAGGCACATTATATGTGTTAACCACCCCAACTGACATCAGTTTAGCTACTATTGATTCACCAAGCTGTAAACCTAACTGTCCTACCATGTCTGTAAGGTGATGGAGAGCATCTGAATTACAACTAGGGGTTGACGTACAGGGAATCTCTCTCATAAACCTCTTTTATGTACTAAAATGGCTAAATATTTGCACGCTTAACAATCTTCACTAAATTTAACAAAAAAATTAATATGATCATATTTACAAGAACATACCTGCAAAACAGTAATTTTATTAAAATCTTCAATGTGGTGTGGTGACTGCAGATCATAGCATGCTGAGCAATAAGCACAAATATTTCCTATTAAAACAAATGACCAGGGGAAAATAGCGGGAAAATAGAACCTCATATTTGCCTTACTCAACTCTCAATAAAATAAGCTCATGTTTTTAATCATTATTTCTGAATAAACACAGAGCTGAGCACCTACAGGCACCATGGAAAACACAGACTGCTGTTTAAGGACGGTAGCTCAGAAGGACCAAACTTCGAATCTGCAGTTCACCACTCACCATTAGGGGCCACCCAAACTCACTCACAGAGTGTTTAAGTGCTTAATTTCATGAAATTCACATAAAATTCACATACACAACAAGGATGTATTTTCTTACTCTGTTACTTATATGTGTGTGTGTGTGTGTGTGTGTGTGTGTGTGTGTTTGTATGTAGGTAGAAGTCCATATCCTGATGTTGTAGTTGATGCTCGGTTTTATAAAATGATCAAAGCTGGGTTCCAGATGCCGCAGCCAGACTTCGCTCCTCCAGAGATGTGAGTGAAACACAAAAACCATCTTATTATACACCACCATTACGCTCATATATTCAACCCTAACGGTGTGCATTATGGATGACTGTCTGAATTCGATTTGAGTGTCAGAGTTAGGGATGAGTTTTTGAGTTAGGGTTGAGTGCTTACTGTGAGTGTTCAGGTGTTGTGTGAAGAAAGCTGAGGACATGGTTTCTCTCAGGTACTCCATCATGAAGATGTGCTGGAGTCTGGACCCCACCTCACGACCAACATTTGGAGACATCCTCAAGCTCCTGCCAGAGTTCTCTGAACAGGTGAGAACTATTCATGAACATCTGTACCATGGTTCTAGATTCAATGTTAAATACTTAACCTTTCATAGTAACAGTGATGATAGTAATGGTGATTGTGGTAGTAACAGTGGTTATGATAACCGTATGTGCAGTAATAATGTGATGATAGTAACGTTGATGATAGTATTTCTTTTTAAACTTATTCTTATTTACAAAGGCAGCTTGGCAAACAGCAAGAGCTGTTTGAGTAAAGAAGGTTTAAAAGAGAAAGGAAAACAAATTATAAAATATGATTAGATGCAGAGGGGTAATAAGAAAAACATTTTAATTAGCAAACAACAGAAAAGCATGTGCATGTATCAGAAGTAACATTTCTGAAGTATTTTTTTGAAAGCTGAGATTGACATATAGGTCTTTAATTTTAGTGTTTGCTGAAGTATGTTCCAGTCTTTTGGGGCAGACAACTGGAATGATGAGAAGCCAAAGGTGGAATTTGTCTTAGGGACTATCAGTTGGATGTACCTGGAGGACCTGGTGTTATATGTAGAAGACAGCGGATGTATCAAATTTTGTAGATAGTGTGGTGACTGAACAAAGAATGTTTTGTAAATGAGTGTGAACCAGTGTAGTAACAGTGAGGATAACTGTGATTATAGTACCAGTGGAGATGTTAAAAGTTATAATAGTAACAGTGATGATAGTAACAGTGATGATAGTAGCAGTGTTGGTAGTAACAGTGATGGTAGTAACCATGATGATAGTAATAATGATGATAGTAACAGTGATGATATTAACAGTGTTTATTGTACCAGTAATGATGGTAAAGTTGATGACAGTAATAATGATGATAATAACAGTGTTTATCGTACCAGTAATGATGGTAAAAATGATGATAGTAACAGTGATAATAACTTTGATGATATTAACAGTGATGATAATAACAGTGGTGATGATAATCGTAAAGGACAGTAAGAGTGATGATATTAATGTTGATGATAGTAACAATCATGATAACTGTGATGATAATAACAGTGATGATAGTAACATTGATGATAACTGTGATACTTGTAGCAGTGATGATAATAAGACTAACCCTAACCCTAGTAACAGTGATGATAATAAGATAAGAAAATCCTTTATTAGTCAAATATCAGAAGCTCTGAAGAATATTTACAACTAATAAACATGACTAATGTACCTGGATATATTGCACGAGGTGTTGCATATTGGTAGACAGATTGAAATATTATATTATAGAATATCACAGTATTGTATTAAGTATTGCACAATGTATATATCATCCAAATAAATGTACATTATGTATCCCTAGTGTAAGTAAAGTGTCAGTGTAGATGTGAGTGGTTTATTAGGAGTGCTGGCTGTAAATTCTAACAGCTGCAGGATGGAAGGACCTGTGATAACATTCCTTCACACTGCTGTCAGAGCATGATGATATGTAATATGATATGTGATGAAAATAACTGTGGTGATATTAACAGTGCTTATAGTAACCGTGATGACAGTAGCTGTCATAATAGTAATGGTGATAATAGTAACAGTGATGATATTAATGGTAATGATAAAGGTGATGATAGTAACAGTAATGATAGTAATTGTAATCATAAAGGTGATGATAGTAACAGTGATGATAGCAATGGTAATGATAAAGGAGATGATATAACAGTGATGATAGTAATGGTAGTTATAGTAATGGTAATGATAAAGGTGATGACAGTAATTGTAATAATAAAGGTAATGATAGTAATGGTAATGATAAAGGTGATGATAGTAATAGTAATAATAAATGTGATGATAGTATCAGTGATGAAAGTAATAGTAATGATAAAGGTGATGATAGTCACAGTGATGAGAATAATTGTAATAATAAAGGTGATGATAGTAACAGTGATGATAGTAATTGTAATAATAAAGGTGGTGATAGTAATGATGATAGTAATAATAATGATAAAGGTGATGATAGTAACAGTGATGATAGTAATTGTAATAATAAAGGTGGTGATAGTAACAATGATGATAGTAATAATAATGATAAAGGTGATGATAGTAACAGTGATGATAGTAATTGTAATAATAAAGGTGGTGATAGTAACAGTGATGATAGTAAGGGTAATGATAAAGGTGGTGATAGTAACAGTGATGATAATAATTGTAATAATAAAGGTGGTGATAGTAACAGTGATGAGAGTAATTGTAATAATAAAGGTGATGATAGTAACAGTGATGATAGTAAGGGTAATGATAAAGGTGGTGATAGTAACAGTGATGATAATAATAGTAATGATATAGGTGATGATAGTAACAGTGATGAGAGTAATTGTAATAATAAAGGTGATGATAGTAACAGTGATGATAGTAAGGGTAATGATAAAGGTGGTGATAGTAACAGTGATGATAATAATAGTAATGATAAAGGTGATGATAGTAACAGTGATGATAGTAAGGGTAATGATAAAGGTGGTGATAGTAACAGTGATGATAATAATTGTAATAATAAAGGTGGTGATAGTAACAGTGATGATAGTAATGGTAATGATAAAGGTGGTGATAGTAACAGTGATGATAATAATAGTAATGATAAAGGTGATGATAGTAACAGTGATGATAGTAAGGGTAATGATAAAGGTGGTGATAGTAACAGTGATGATAATAATTGTAATAATAAAGGTGGTGATAGTAACAGTGATGATAGTAATGGTAATGATAAAGGTGATGATAATAATTGTAATAATAAAGGTGATGATAGTAACAGTGATGAGAGTAATTGTAATAATACAGGTGAAGATAGTAACACTGATTATAGTAATGGTAATAATAAAGGTGTTGCTAGTAACAGTGATGAGAGTAATTGTAATAATAAAGGTGATGATAGTAATGGTAATGATAAAGGTGTTGCTAGTAATGAGAGCAATTGTAATAATAAAGGTGGTGATAGTAACAGTGATGAGAGTAATTGTAATAATAAAGGTGGTGATAGTAACAGTGATGAGAGCAATTGTAATAATAAAGGTGGTGATAGTAACAGTGATGAGAGCAATTGTAATAATAAAGGTGGTGATAGTAACAGTGATGAGAGTAATTGTAATAATAAAGGTGATGATAGTAACAGTGATGATAGTAAGGGTAATGATAAAGGTGAAGACAGTAATTGTAATAATAAAGGTGGTGATAGTAACAGTGATGAGAGCAATTGTAATAATAAAGGTGGTGATAGTAACAGTGATGAGAGTAATTGTAATAATAAAGGTGATGATAGTAACAGTGATGATAGTAAGGGTAATGATAAAGGTGAAGACAGTAATTGTAATAATAAAGGTGGTGATAGTAACAGTGATGATAGTAATTGTAATAATAAAGGTGATGATAGTAACAGTGATGATAGTAATGGTAATGATAAAGGTGAAGACAGTAATTGTAATAATAAAGGTGGTGATAGTAACAGTGATGATAGTAATTGTAATAATAAAGGTGATAATAGTAACAGTGATGATAGTAATGGTAATGATAAAGGTGTTGCTAGTAATGAGAGCAATTGTAATAATAAAGGTGGTGATAGTAACAGTGATGAGAGTAATTGTAATAATAAAGGTGGTGATAGTAACAGTGATGATAGTAATTGTAATAATAAAGGTGGTGATAGTAACAGTGATGAGAGTAATTGTAATAATAAAGGTGGTGATAGTAACAGTGATGATAGTAATTGTAATAATAAAGGTGGTGATAGTAACAGTGATGATAGTAATTGTAATAATAAAGGTGATAATAGTAACAGTGATGATAGTAATGGTAATGATAAAGGTGTTGCTAGTAATGAGAGCAATTGTAATAATAAAGGTGGTGATAGTAACAGTGATGAGAGTAATTGTAATAATAAAGGTGGTGATAGTAACAGTGATGATAGTAATTGTAATAATAAAGGTGGTGATAGTAACAGTGATGAGAGTAATTGTAATAATAAAGGTGGTGATAGTAACAGTGATGATAGTAATTGTAATAATAAAGGTGGTGATAGTAACAGTGATGATAGTAATTGTAATAATAAAGGTGGTGATAGTAACAGTGATGAGAGTAATTGTAATAATAAAGGTGGTGATAGTAACAGTGATGATAGTAATTGTAATAATAAAGGTGATAATAGTAACAGTGATGATAGTAATGGTAATGATAAAGGTGTTGCTAGTAATGAGAGCAATTGTAATAATAAAGGTGGTGATAGTAACAGTGATGAGAGTAATTGTAATAATAAAGGTGGTGATAGTAACAGTGATGATAGTAATTGTAATAATAAAGGTGGTGATAGTAACAGTGATGAGAGTAATTGTAATAATAAAGGTGGTGATAGTAACAGTGATGAGAGTAATTGTAATAATAAAGGTGGTGATAGTAACAGTGATGATAGTAATTGTAATAATAAAGGTGGTGATAGTAACAGTGATGATAGTAATTGTAATAATAAAGGTGGTGATAGTAACAGTGATGAGAGTAATTGTAATAATAAAGGTGGTGATAGTAACAGTGATGAGAGTAATTGTAATAATAAAGGTGGTGATAGTAACAGTGATGATAGTAATTGTAATAATAAAGGTGGTGATAGTAACAGTGATGAGAGTAATTGTAATAATAAAGGTGGTGATAGTAACAGTGATGATAGTAATTGTAATAATAAAGGTGGTGATAGTAACAGTGATGATAGTAATAGTACTGATAAAGGTGATGTTAGTAACAGTAATAATAGTAATGGTGATGATAATATTTTATGATTAAGGAATATAAGAACGTTGTGCAGGAGTGTCCCTCTCTTAAGAGCGACTCCCCCCAAACATGTCAGGATCTGTCCCAGCCTCGTCCAGCAGAGGAACAGCAACCTCTGATACGGTCCAACAACTACCAGCTCTGCTGACCACAGCCATGCCTTCAGGAATCCCAGATGCCTTCCGCCCCAGCACCTTATGCCCCCAACTCCTTCAGACCCCAGGACAGCTGACAGAAGGCCGGCACTTCTAGCCAGTGACGCTAATCCTGCTGGTTTTGACAGTGACTGTACTTTTGTTTTCGTGTCTGTGTTTTTGTTCTCTGTAAAGGCACTGTATAACTTGAACTTATTGTCTGTTGGGGATTTTCCTCTGTTTATGCCGAAATTTAAGGGATTACAATTTTTTTTTAACTTTACTTTGACATAAGTATCTAAAGGGACACTCCACCAAAGATTTTAATTTGTGACTAACGTTGTTAACGTTTCTCTCAGATTTTTCACATTGTTCTACTAAACTGCCTTTTTTTGTTTGTTTTTCTTAAACCTGATGTTGAACAGAATTCTGAATAAAGCTGGATAAATCTGAAGCTCTGCAGTACACTCTGTCCTTTTCAACATCTTACAAAAATATTAAAATACAGGCACAAACTACCCTCATTAAAGATTTAATTTGTCTGAGACTACAGCGCCCTCTGATGACTGCTATGCTACTGTTCACATTTAAAATTGTGATTTTTTCATTAATTCATTTGTAACCATTCCATCCTGATCAGGAACACACACACACACACACACTCACCCAGTCACTCTCTTTCTCTCACATACACACACAGCACCACACACTCACCCAGTCACTCTCTCTCTCTCTCACACACACACAGCACCACACTCACCTAGTCACACTCTCTCTCTCACACACACAGCACCACACTCACCCAGTCACTCTCTCTCTCTCACACACACAGCACCACACTCACCCAGTCACTCTCTCACACACACACAGCACCACACTCACTCAGTCACTTTCACACACCTGCACAGTGTCACACAGTCACTCACTAACTTGTGTGTATTTGGACCATAGGAGAAATGTAGAGCAACTTGAAGATACCCACACTCCACACAGTGAGGACAGGATCCCCCAGGACCCCGTGTGTCATTGAACTGAGATTATTTTTTACAAATAAACCTCCTGACCCCACATCAGTGTTAAACATCCTCCTTTATTGAGACACACAGTAATTACAGCTGTACACAGAGCACCACCACAGCAGCCGCCTCTCAGATCCCCTCAGAGCCTCACACTCGCCACCTTCTCCAGTTCCTTCACCACCTGCTCCGCCGTCATCCCGTCCAGCGCCACGCTGCGTTCCCGTCCAAGGCCTGCAACACAGACCACACACAACCAACTCCGTCACTCCAGAGAACACAGTTCCACTGTTCCACACCAGTGCTGGGGGGTAGTCCACCCCTCTGTTGGACTCATTGGGCGTGGGGATGGTAGACATTAGAGCTGGGAGATATGGACCAAAAATATGGACCAAGAGTGGCGATATACATCTCATTATTTTATTTCTCATGAGATAATAACTAAAAGGTACTTCTGAGTCAAAGCTACATGTCCCAAATGTCACACAGGAACTTTTATTAACATTTAGCTGTAGATGTCCACGAGACATTGCTCAAAAATAAACTAATAAATAAAATTTTCCTGCGTAATTAAAGACTCATAGCTGTGCTGTTAAACTGTAAACAGACAAAGCAAACAGTTGATTTGTTTTTTTAAAAATTCAGTTTCTTGTGAAGCAGACTTCACCAAAGTGCTTCCTCCTGTGTGTGCTCCTGTGCGGCTAGTACTTTGTGCTAATAACAAAACATGTAAACAGACAATGAAATAAAATAAAAAACAATTCCAATACTAAGGCTGGGCAATATATCGATATATTAAAGTATACCGAGATAGAACAGAGGGGGATATGGAGTGAGGTTACATCATTTATATCGATATTTTAAGTTTTTAAAAGTCTAAATCTTGTACCGGGCCATTCTCTGCTCTGCAGCGTTAGCTAATGGAGCTTGCAGTGCCGTCTGAACTGGTTTAGGGAACTGTACTGTAACTGTGTAGGGAGCAGCACCTCGGAGTTTAACAGCTCCGTACAGAAGTGTGTGCTGCTGTTGTAAGTGGTGAGAGAGGCTGGGAGCACCCCCCGCGTTTTGGTACTACCTTCTTTCTGCATTCCCTGCAGATACACCGTCTCTGCTCCTCATCTGACCATCAAATCTGAACCAGTTGCATATAACTGAACCGCTGTTCTTTTTCACGCCCTGTGTTACTCAGCTCCAGTGTGTGTGTGTGTGTGTGTGTGTGTGTGTGTGTGTGTGTGTGATAGAGAGAGAGAGGGGTGGGGCGGGGCTGTGAGCAGAGCACAGAGTGGCCCTGTACAAGATTTACTTTTAAAAACTTAAAATATCGATATAAACAATATTTTATACATCTGTTTTATCTCTATATACTTTAATATATCGATATATCGCCCAGCTCTAGCGGACATGCTTAAGTTTTCATTTCCATCTCACCGTATCGGGCCCAGAGTTTGGGCTGGACTCCAGAACACTCTCGGATGAGGATGGGGAATTCTGGATTGGCTCTCTTCAGTGGAACGTAATACTGCTCTACAAAATCCCTGCTCTCACACACACACACACACACACACACAGTTCAATATTTCAGATCTCATTTCTTTCAATGCTAAGGTTATTTAATTATCTAGTGATCTCATTATTAAATATGAAATAAACTGCCTGCTTAGCTTTATATTGGTTCATTTTTAGTTCAGAAAACACTATATAAATAATTCATTATAAATTAAGTCCAATTTGAATCGATGACTAGATTTAAAATTCCTTGCTTTTTTAAAAGATTTAAAATTCGTTGCTTTCATGTTGAATATCATCACTTAACATGCATAATATTTTATCTTTAATATATTTATCTTTCTAAATTAATTACTTAACTATAGGAACTTTCCTTTCCACCTTAAATGTCTCAGCATAACATTCAGGCGTCAGAGTAGAATGCTGAGCCGTTTAAGGTGGAACGGAAAATGAAAATGACAAAACAACTGTTTCAACATATATTTGTTTCAGTAAAAATATTTGAATATCTTACGCTGCCAAATATAACATTTAAAGGCTTCTGCTGTAAAACGAACCTCATATTTTTAACCATAGACGTTTACCAATGTTAATTTTTAACGCTGTCTCTGAAGGGACTATATTGTGAGGTTACAGACTCGGAGATACAGGGAAAAACTCGTTGTTGGCGATGTTTTGAAGCCGTGAAATGATTTAAATCCCGTCTCTGTGTGAGTTTTACCTCGCTCCTTTACTCGCGGGAGAAGTCTGACAGAAATGAAGCCGGATTTCGCGAAGGTTTTTGGCCAAACTTGAGCCTATCGCCCTCACGGCCGCCATCTCTATCACCTTCAACACGGAGAGCAGACCGCGGGGCGCGCCTCAAATCATTACACACTCCCTACGCCCTACACCCTAACTAGGGCAGAGCTGCGGATCTTCAACGTTAAAAAAGAAATCTAGAATTAGATTATAAAATCAGAATAAACGGACATCATTTTTACACTACAAATATTACAACAATATTTACAGACAAAAATTGAAATAATATGTTAATAATAAACGGCTAATAATTACATAATAAAGCAAAGTTAAATCTTCTTGAACGGTTAAAACAATTGTATGTAATATTATTTATTTTTTTAATCGTGTCTCTAACCCACAGTACATTTAGTGTTTAATGTCTGTAAAAGCCGTTTTAGTGATAATATATGCTTTAAATATTGAGCCTAAATGAGTGAAGGTATTTGACGTAGAAATGTCGTGCCCTCCTCGTGCACGGGAGCAGGGGGTATTCCACGAAGCAGGTTTTCATTTAGCCAGCTAACTTAATCCCAGAGCTGAGGACTGTCCAGTAACTCTCAATCCCAGCTCTGTTCCTATTGGACAGGCATGACTCTGGGCTTTAATGGGCTGCTTAACTGAGTGCACCCAGTAAACAGAAAACAGAGAAGAACAGAAATTGTAGAAACTCGCTTAAAACGCGTGAAAACGTTAAAAGTGTTTCAAATTGTGCCCGCAACATAAAGTAATCTAACTTTGTCAAACAGGAGTACATCTATACGTATTAAAAAATGAATAAACAAGCGTAAAGAAGCCTCGTTGACTGTGATTCGTCCCTCTGGCCTGCTGGGGGCGCTCGTCTTTAATAACAGCGCCAGGCTGTGGTGTTTCTGTAGCTTTAGCTTTGACGCTGTGTGTGTAACTCCGCGGAAAATTATTATTAAGCTGTAGGTAAACGTTTAAAGACGTATTTCAGAGACAGCGCGATGCCGGAACGGGACAGTAAGTGGTTTATCTTCAGCTTCTGCTTTAAACCCGCGAGGTTACTGCATTTTATTCAGTTTTACTGCGTGTTTAGGTTCGGGTCGAGACTCCGAGTTAAATACGTTAATAGAATGAAGCTGAAATATGGATTTATTTAAAACTAAATCATTTAAAGCACCGCCTGGGGCTCTGTAAAACATAACTGATGGATAGTCTCTAATAATACTATCAGTTTATTTTTATTTTTTTGAGTTGTCTTTGTCTTCTTGTTGCAATTGAGGGTTCCACCTTAAACGGTGCAGTCCATCGGGGGTTTACACTGGGCCCCGACCAGCAGCAGCGCTGTTTAAGGTGGAACGGGTGATTGGATCGAGAATCCACTTCAGCTGTGTTTATTTCGATGAAATTAGATAATAATGAGGTTGTACAACACAGGACAGTGATTAAATGCTGTTAAATGACCACTTTGTTTGAGTTAAAGTAAAAAAGGCTTTAAGCTTTTATTCTGTATATTGTACTGTGATTTTAAAACTTAAGGACTCTCCCTATGTTCCCCGGCCATCTCCAGCAGGTAGAGGTCACATGAGGTGAATATATTATTGTAAAAGTCACAGCTGTTTTCCCCAGACAATGACCCAGCAGTGTTCAGACTGCAATCCTGGTTCTCCTGGTTCTCCTCGCTCCTTTTCATTTCATTAAAGAGAACCCACTGACCCTCCCTTTTTGTCTAACTCTGTCTCTTACTGATTCACAGCGGATCTCTACTCCAATCCTCTGGCTCCAGACGGCCATGAGGTGGAGGACCATCGCTCAGCGCTGCAGTGAGTATTTGCATCACCTCACAACCACCTGGAACACCTTGGCAGAGTAGCTGTTGCTCTGTTTGATACAGATGCTGTGTCTGATCCAGACTCTGATTGTTTGCTTCTCTGTTAGATCGAAGTTGACCAATGAGGACTTCAGGAAGTTGTTGATGACCCCGCGGGCCACGCCCTCTTCAGCCCCGCCCTCAAAGTCCCGCCATCATGAGTACGTACTTGTGCAGCAGAGCTGAGATCAGTTTAATCTGGTGTTAAGTGAAATGTGTGAGAAGAGATTTTAGAGGAGGACACTGGGCTCCACTGACCCCACCACGTCCCACTCTGACCGCGCCGTCCCCTCAGAGAGAGTTAGAGGGGTAAGGGTCAGATGCTGAGGTTCTGGCCGCGGTGTGTGGCGGGTCGGAACAGAGCTGGAGTTTACATCTAACTGTGTCCTGAATATTCACGGCAGGTTTAAATAGGAACGGAACCCTAAACTACAGAGCAGAAACAAATGTCAATTTTCCTTTATTTTAATGAAGTCATGAATGTTTAAATGTAAAGTTAAAACATTCGGGAATTGTACAACTGTTACGTTCCTCCCCGTATTACTAGGGGTAAAGGAGGAGTAACAGAGCATATAAACAGATGTAAATAAGGGAAGGGCACACAAAGTTAATGGAGTCAATAATCACCAATTTACTTAATGTAGAACACAGAACAAAACAAAAAGGCAACTCAGTATTTACAACACGGGTTTGACATACAATATGAAGAGGCGCAACAGATATAACGTGAGATTGGGGACGTAGAACCTACATTTAAAGACAAACACATACAACTCCCAAATTGCCTAAGGGTGGACGGAGGACGGTGCCAAAGAAAAGTAAATAATAAAAGTACTACAAACTACCCTCTGATTAACCAATCTAAGCTAAGCTCACCAAACATACAGTAGTGGCACCCGCCCCTAGCCTAGTGCGTATATACAAAGAGGTTCCTAACGTGAGTGTGTATGTAAGACGCCCCAAACTACCCTGTCCACACCATAGAGATGCAGAAAGTTGCAATCAAGTGTAATGTTGCACAAGTGAACAGTTGCACCCATTCATTATCAAGCTTTCCTGAGACCAAACAATGCTGCAAAAACCATTCACACACACACCGGAAGAAACGCTCATTCAAACGATCAAAAATACAGCTCCGTCTCACATTCATACACACAGCTGCGAAGTTGCCAGCTCTCGCTTTCTCCGCTGCGCCGCTCTCGAGTTCCTTTAAGTGGAAAAAGCCCGCCCCTTCCGGACTCGTTGGAGGGTTGTAATAGGCCGGTTGAGTAGCAGGAAGGACCCCATTGGTTGTCGTGCAAAGCAGAAATCAGCCAATGACCCGCCTCACGGACGAACACGCGGGAGACCTGAGAGAATGGGGACAAATCAAACAACAACACAAAGCACGTGTAGTCTGTGCACGTAACAACAACCTTTACAGTAGTAATTTTAATATTTACATAAATGAATCTAGAGTGTGACACTCTGTCAGAACCCGTGTGGATGCTGTGGACGTTACTGAACACTATACGACACTGTTGCTCGTGATTAAACACCATCTCGGCCTTTTTTTAATGACGTTATTGATTAACCTCTGCGTTCTGATTGGTTTAACCAATGTATTTATTCCTCTGTTTCCCAGAATGCCCCGGGAGTATAACGAGGACGAGGATCCGGCCGCGCGGCGGAGGAAGAAAAAGAGGTGGGTTTAGATGGAGTTATTCGGATTAAACGGAGAACATAAACAGTTAATGGATTTAAGAAGCAGCTGAAGACTCCTTTACAGCTCGCACCTTTCTATTTTCACTTCTTAACGATGTTAATAATTGCATTATTTTAATCTTTCTCTTAATGGTGCTCTTTTGTTTATAACATCTGGAGTGTTCTTGGTGAACGTTGTTTGTTTGTTTCTGTGTTGTACGTTGATTATCGTTTTGTTTCTATTTTTATAGCCTTCTCATCTCTTTATGATGTCTCTGACTCTGAAGATGTGTGTGAAGCTCATCGTTGTTGTTGTTGTTGTTCTGATGTCTGATTGTGTGGTCTGTAGTTATTATGCAAAGCTGCGACAGCAGGAGCTGGAGAGAGAGCGAGAGCTGGCGGAGAAATACCGTGACCGAGCGCGAGAGAGAAGAGACGGTGTTAATAAAGATTACGAGGAGACGGAGCTCATCAGCACCACGGCCAACTACCGCGCCGTGGGCCCCACCGCAGAGGCGTAAGACTCCTCCCTGACTACAGTACCCTGCAGAAACTGTTTCTGATTGTGTTAGAGCACAGTACAGAAGTGTGTGTGTGTGTGTGTATTAAATATTTCTCACCTGTTGAACAGAGATAAATCTGCAGCGGAGAAGAGGCGTCAGTTGATCCAGGAGTCTAAGTTCTTGGGAGGTGACATGGAGCACACTCACTTGGTGAAGGGTCTGGACTTCGCTCTGCTGCAGAAGGTAAGTTATACACTTAACGTATCCAGTTAAAATACTGTAAACTAACTCTGTAAGGTTCAGAAAAACACACTCAAACACTGTCACTCAAATAGAAGATGAACACTTTGTAATTGTGCAGCAGGTTCAGAGCAGCGTGAGGCTTGTGCACTACTGAGGAGTCTTACTCCAGCACACACTGGAGCTTGGGTGGGGGGGCGTCAGCCGTGGGTGTTGGCAGCAGC
The DNA here is from genome assembly GCF_029633855.1 of Hoplias malabaricus. Taxonomy (NCBI): domain Eukaryota; kingdom Metazoa; phylum Chordata; class Actinopteri; order Characiformes; family Erythrinidae; genus Hoplias; species Hoplias malabaricus. Next base: position 1,926,695 of record NC_089814.1, read on the forward strand.
GCTGTCTCCACCCTGTGTTTAAGTGTAAATGACTGAACTGAGAGGGCCATGTCTGTGTGTGCTTCAGGTGAGAGCAGAAATCACCAGCAAAGAGAGAGAGGAGGAGGATATGATGGAGAAAGTGCAGAAGGAAGTGAAGTAAGTCTGAACTGATTCTCTGCCTCAGAATCTGAATTAACCCAGTTCACATTTCAATGAAACCACTTCAGGTCTGAGTTAAACCTGTTCAGACCTGAATGATGTGACCCTATGTTAAGTTCTTGTTTTGTTTCACAGGAAAGATGAAGACCCCGAGCAGAAGATTGAGTTTAAAACTCGTCTGGGTGAGTTCCGAACTCCGCTGTGGTTCCAATTTTGTGGATGGAGCTGTGTTTATGTGGCTTTAAAAATAATTTTAATTGTAACAGAAGTCTAGGTGGCTTTCAGCACCTGTTCCTTTAAATGATAATGAGCCGCTCGCTGTTCACCCCGACCCCGAGCGCACAGCAGTGAGGAGCGAGGAGCAGAAGCTCTGGTTTTTAGCCGTTTTCACTCTTGTTCTCTTTCTTCTCCGTTTTTACTCAGTGCTCTTATTTCTCCGTGATTTTTTTTTTTGCTGCGTTTAACCTCGTCTTTGTGCTCTCACAAACACTGGTTCAGCGCTGTGATTGGACAGACTCAGACTAAGGGGGCGGGGCTATGCTAAAGGTTGTGTGCATTTTCTTTTGTTTTTTAGGCAGGAATATCTACCGTATTCTGTTTAAGGGCCGTCAGACGGAGCGTAACGAGCTGTTCTTGCCCGGCCGCATGGCGTATGTGGTGGATCTGGACGATGAATACGCAGACACCGATATCCCCACCACCCTCATCCGCAGCAAAGCAGACTGCCCCACCATGGAGGTACACACGCAGGCACACACACCTCAGGACCTGTGGCAGGGTCTGGGAAGAGGGGTCAGTCACCGGTCAGAGGAGTAATTAATACGCAGTGACAGTCTACAGTCATCTGTAGACTACAGTGATCCATATCTAATCTAATCTGACATCATTGGGGTTTATGTGAAGGCTGAATGCCATCAGATCCTCACAGCAGTGTTGATGATAAGTTCTGGATCACAGACACCACTCCAGCTCGCTCTAGAGGAACTGGATGGAACTGTCAGTGCAGGGAACATGGTTCCACAGCAGGGGGCAGTTTCCACACCTCATTCCTCATGCTTTTCTGTTCAGACTCAACACCTTAAAGTTCACTCTGTGTAAGTGGAGTGTGTCATCTGTGAACGTTGATTAGTAAGTGATTGTGTGTGTGTGTGTGTTTCAGGCCCAGACGACTCTGACCACCAACGACATTGTGATCAGTAAACTCACCCAGATCCTCTCGTACCTGAGGCAGGGAACTCGCAACAAGAAACTGAAGAAGAAGGACAAGGGTAAACACTGTAGTTCCTTTATATTTGGAGTCTCTCTGCTCTTTTATACACTTTACTTCCAGCTTTTAATTCAGGTTTTATTCCTTATATTTCAGCTGTATTCTTATTAAATCTTATAAATGCGTATAAACAATGTGCTTAAAATGTAATGTGAATGTTTCTACACACACCTTTTATATAGAGATTATTTATTTAGTGTGTGTGTGTGTTTGACTGCACATGCACTTCCTCTGTTCTTTTATACAATGTGCGCTATGTAAACATTTCATAGAAATGCTATATTTATGCTTTGGTGAACATTGACCCATTCAGGCCTCTAGGTGTCAGTGTAACTGCTGTTTGAGACTGTGCTGAGTGATCCGTGTAGAGGAGGTTACTGACTGGGAGTAGATTGTTCCTCCTAGTTCTCCAGGTGGGTTCTGTTGGAGAGAACAGCAGCTGGAGCTTGTGGCAGGACAAAGTTGAGGATGAAGTTAAAGACGAGTTTGAGGTTGAGGATCGGGATGAGGTTAAGGTTCATCATGAGGTTGAGGATCGGGATGAGGTTAAGGTTCATCATGAGGTTGAGGATTGGGATGAGGTGAAGAATCAGGGTCAGGATGATGTTGAGGATCGGGATGTGGTTAAAGGTTAAAGATGAGGTTGAGGCAGAAAGGGAAAGATGTGATGGATGAGTTGTAAATTAGCCTCTGGTTGTTTTCAGGAAAGCTGGACGAGCGGAAAGCTGCAGAAGCCGATCTGAAGTGAGTAGTTTGTTTCTATACTTTACACGCAATTAGTACTTAATAATAAAATCTCCAGCAGCGCTGCTGTGTCTGATCCACTCTACACCATCACAACACACACTAACACACCACCACCACGTCAGTGTCACTGCAGCGCTGAGAATGACCCACCACCACATCACACCTGCTCTGTGGGGGTCCTGAGCACTGAGGAACAGGGGGGTTTTTGGTCATTTTTTTGTTTAATGGTTTACTGTGTTTTATTCCCAGTATCTTTGATGATATCGGAGACTACATCCCGTCCACGTCTAAGAGCTCTCGGGACAAAGAGAAGGAACGCTACCGGGAGAAGGAGAGAGAGCGGGATCGGGAGAGAGAGAGGGACAGAGAGAGGGAGAGAGACGAGGAGAAGAGACATCCCGTTCACAGCTACTTTGAGAAACCGCGAGCAGACGATGAGGTCAGGATGAGATCTACACTGTACATCAGTCAGCGTCCTGCAGGGGGCATGTGTTTATAAACGGTGTTTGTTGGTAGAAATGACGGATTGCATATATATTTTATCACTACAATTTACAGCTTTTCTATTGTCAAATGTGTGGAGTTGTACTGGGCTTTACTCTGGAGACACGCGCTGTTCTTCTGACCGTTTGTTTTCTCTTCTGCAGGTCATTGATACGGATAAAGGTAAACGTCCTGAAGTCCCTCCTCTACACCCCCTCACTACTTTAATTACTTTAATGTTGTACACATTTTTATTATTAATTTAATTTCTCTTTCTCTGTCTGTCTCGTTTTCTCTCTCTCTCAGGTCCAGGATCAGTGAAGGACCAGATTAAACTCATTAATGAGAAGTTTGCTGGAGCCGCGGCGACTCATTGGCAGGAAACATATCCTTTGATCTAAAGCTGTGATCTTATTGGTCTGTGAGATGGTAACCCCGCCTTCAGTCAGAAATGAGAGGTGTGTGCTTATTGATCCAACACGTTTGGTCTCAGAGCTGGGCTCCTCCTCAGGAGAGTACGGGTCCAGTCCCCGGTCCTGCCTCAGGGGAGTCCTGGCTCTCAAAGCTTAGAATAATCAGCACTGAATATTGAACTGGATGAGTTTCACCTTCCAACGTCTCTGTTCTGTGTGAGGCCCTGTTCTCTCTGTGGGTGTCTCTGGGCTCTCTTTGGGGGTCTCTGGTCTCTGTGGGGTTCTGGTCTCTCTGGTCTGTGTTGGTCTTTAACTGTAGGACACGGCTGGAACGAGGCGCGAGGAGAAGAAACACCTGGGAGATTTCTTCGGGATGTCCAACAGTTACGCAGAGTGCTATCCTGCAACGTGAGTTTCAACCAGCAACAAAAATAATAATAAACAGTAAAACAAAGACTTAAAACTATTACAAATAACAATTTAAAAGCTAACACACAATAAAACACATCAAATACCAACAAAACCCACGTAAAGAAAGGAACCAGTGAAACCCGAGGCTGTGAACCGCACAGCGACGCAGTGCTGCGTTTTAATTGGACGCTCCCTACCCCGCCGCCCTCTGATCTGATGATGGTTTTAGACGGGGGTTTGTGTGGGTGGGTTCAGTCGCAGGTAAACGTTTGTTTGTTTGTTGCGGTGCAGAATGGACGACCTGGCGGTGGACAGTGATGAAGAGGTGGACTACAGTAAAATGGACCAGGTCAGGTTCTGCTTGTCCTTTATTTTCAGAAGTGATCTGAGTCAGGATTCTGTTCAGTTCTGACTGAACCTCCAGAGATAACCGAGCTGAAGTGTGTGTGTGTGTGTAGGGTAATAAGAAGGGTCCTCTGGGACGCTGGGACTTCGACACTCAGGAGGAATACAGCGATTACATGAACAACAAAGAGGCTTTACCCAAGTAAGAAAACATTCATGTTCTAGCTTCAGAAATGTTGAGTTCTGCTTTATCTAGAACTCAGCAGAACCTTTCATATGTTTGCTGTCTTTCTGTAGAGCTGCGTTCCAGTACGGAATAAAGATGTCGGAGGGGAGGAAGACTCGCCGCTTTAAGGAGACGAATGAGAAGGCGGAGCTGGACCGTCAGTGGAAGAAGATCAGCGCAGTGAGTGTTTACATGCGCCAGCCATAAGATTACAACCGCTGCCTGGTGCAGTGAAAACACGGGTGGTCTGGTTACAGCGCCCCATGCTCAGGGTGGGGGTGAGTGAATGGTCAATTTTGACGGCTGCACACCAGGAACTCACCACAGAGTGCTGGAGACTGACCCTTCACTCAGATACACCCCCCAGACCCTCCACAGGGGGCGCTGTAACAAAGTGGCTGCTCTGGGAAGATGCTGACGTTTCTCTCTCTCTGCAGATCATCGAGAAGAGGAAGAAGATGGAGGCTGATGGGTCAGTATCTCTCTCTCTCTCTCTCAGTCACAGTGTTGAGCAGAGGTTCTGCCCCAGAGCGACTGGTGGCTCCTGTTGCACGTCTCGTACTTTTTGTAAATCATTTACTGATCTCTAGCTCCCTGTGCGTCTTCACGACCACTGCCCAAATATATATCTACATTTATTTTTCTGGAACTAAAATGGCAGCACAGCGAGTTCTGGTCCTCTGTGTGTGTCGAAGACTAGTGTGTGCAAGGCTTTAGAGTTCTGTCTAAACACAGAGATGGAGGAGGGGCTAGTCTTATAAACACCCCATGTGTAATTAACATGTTATTAACATCCTTTCCCCCCCAGGGTGGAGGTGAAGAGGCCCAAGTATTAACCCTTTCCTCACTGCTGAGGCCACGCTCCGCACTGAAGCCTGTTGGAGCAGTGATTTATTGTTGTGTGAGATTTAGACTTCATTCCCTAATTAAACTCTGCTCCTCAATGTTTAATGTTCATTAAGAACTCCTCTCCCGCTCCGTGAAAGAGTGCGGATTATTAATGACTAAAACTCCTGAAACAGGTTATAAATCCTTTATTAAGGCAGTGCTTTTCATATTTCATTAATAAATGAAACATTACATTGTTCTGAGTGTAAATACTTTATCAATAGATTTTACCCTAATGTTTGTAAACAGACCCTCATCATCAATAAGTAATAAATGCTTTACATCAACCCTTTATTTCTATTGTTCATTAATTAGTCTGTAATTTCATCTGTCTCTCCACACACACACAGCTGCAGAAGGCGAGGGACACTGAGGAGATCAGTCTCTTCTTCAGAACACAGTGATTATGTCTTCCTCCATTCGAGATTCTTCTTTACTCTAAACACACACACACACACATTAATCCCCTTTCATCATTTACTCAGAATCCAAGTTGTGTGTCTACAATAAAGATGTGCACATGCAGCGTGTGTGTATGTACCAGGAAGACGAGTGTGTGGTGGATGATGAGCTCTTTGGTCAGTCGGACCATGTCCGTGTTCATGGCGAGCTCCTGGAAAAGTGTCGGGACAAAGATCAGCGCCAGGTTGTGGGCCGTCATCCTGTTCACCTGACTGTGGAGCTGAACCCTACACACACAGACAGAGAGAGACAGGGTTGTGCTGAGGCCTGGGGAAGTTTACACTAAACACTGGAACATTGCTGTGAGGATTTGATGGATGTCTTACACATAGAGGTGTCCACAGAGTGCGGAGAGAGTAGCTCTGTCGTCCGGAGGAAGGTCTTTGATCAGACGTCGATACTGAAACAGTCTCTCAGTCTCCAGTGTATAAGCTACGCACACACACACACAGCGAGGTCATGTAGAGTACTTTGCTGATGTTCTGCTGGTTCCACAGAGAACTCGCAGAATTCAAAAAACATCATTTTCACTTCAGCTCAGAGAGAGAGAGAGTGTGTGTGTTACCTGCTGCTTTAACCCACTCGTGTTTCTCTGAGGTGGGGATTAATTCCTGTCTCTTTCTCAGGATCAGTTTCAGAGCTCCAGCTACGTCTAGAACGTCCAGTTCAGTGGTCCCTAGAACCGCAGCGTCTGGCGCAGAACGCAGCTGCTCCACCAGCTGAGAGATCTTAGTGGCGGTTCCACAGCGCCGATACACACCCTCCACCTTTAATCCTGAGACACACAGAGAGAGTATTCAGTATTATAATACAGTCTGAACTACGGCTGGAGTGTACTGTCCTGTATGTACTGGACCGTACAGGCAGTGTGGTCCAGTATGTATTGGATCGTACAGGGAGTATGTACTGGACCATACAGGCCGTGTGGTCCAGTATGTATTGGACTGACCGTACAGTGTGATGTGGGAGATGCAGCGCTCCAGTTCGGCTGGGATGGTGCCCCTCATCTCGTTGGGGAGCTGGTAAACGGGGCGCTGGATGCTCCGCTCAAAGTACACAGCTTTGTTCAGAAGGTCAAACCAGCTCCTGCAGCTCTGCTCAAGCTCAAACTGCAGATACAGTGTCCTGCAGGGGGCGCAACAGCACGCACAAATCAGCTCCGACAGCAGACGTTTTACAACATCATTAATCATCAGACTCTTCAGCTCCTGAGAGTCGCACTTTACAGAAACGGTGTAAAATGATAAATAAACACGTTTATAAACACAGTCTGTTTGTAAATACAACTGCTTTCACTGAACTGTTTCTTAAACTTAGCAACAATTAAAGTCAACCAGTGTTTACTTCCTCAGCTTTAGCACCGGAGCGAAGGCTTTTGGAGTGTATGATTCTGAATATAAGATGGATGTGTAAAGTCTGTATTCGGAATAATGTTCTCGTGTTTAGCGCTGTGCTAACAGCAGGGCTCCAACATTCTTCCCTTTAGCCTCAGACTCCGGTGTAAAACTGAAGTGTCGTCTACGTCTGGCGCCCTGTAACTCTCAATTTTCACCAGAAAACCCTTTAATTCCTGAAATTAAAATTTGTGATGTCACAAAGTTAAAAAGACTCACTTCTCAGCTGTGGTGAGTTGTATGGTTTTATCAGCGGTGATCAGACCTTTCAAAATAAACAAAAAGAGTTTATGGAAAGTAAGGGTTTGTAAAATTGGAGTTTGTGTGTGTGTGTGTGGTACTGACTGTAGTGTGTGTGGGGTGTGTGTGGTATTGACTGTAGTGTGTGTGGGGGTTCAGGCCGATGGTGCTGCGGGGTGTGTGTGGTACTGACTGTAGTGTGTGTGGGGGTTCAGAGCGATCGTGCTGCGGGGTGTGTGGGGTAGTGTGGGGTAGATGAACATTTCTCCGGGTCTGAGTGAAGCCCACACTTCCGCGTGTTGAAGTCCATTTCCTTCTCTCAGAGACAGCTGCGAAACAGCCATGACCTCCAGCAGCTCCTCGTTCACTAGGGGACCGGGCATGACCACCTACACACACACACACACGAAAATGGCTCAAATCTGAATTTACAAAGTGTTCCCTACATTACTCACTACACAGTGCACTACTCTAGTGAACAGGGTGCAGGAGGGTGGTGACAGATTTCAGAGACAATCTCATATGGGTCTTTACCAAACAGCGCAGTGCATTATGGGTAATCCTCTATCCACTAGAGTACATGGGTTGTACGCCATCTTTTGCAGTGCGGGACTGTTTGAGTGACACTGATATTCCGAAAACAGTGGAACATTTACAGAGGCCCAGAGCAGAGCAGAGCACTACACAGTGAATTCACTTGTAAAGTTGTGGTGTTTCGACCTTGTGAAACGTCACATCAGGGTCCAAACCGTTGGTGATTCTGCCCTAGATTTAGTGCCTTTTCAGACCTTCTGCTGAGTTATATATAAAACCAGACTAGCACCAAACCTAATGACTTTTTGTACGAATCTTAGCTACTTCTTATAGTAGATTATCACCGGGAGCAGAACTTGATACAAATCTCCTGTTCTGACTGTGAGTGGGAGACGGCTCTGTCCATGGCCCGCGCTCCCAGAGGGTGCCCAGTCAGTCCCCACCACAGCACACACACATTAGAATGAGCTGAGAATACACAAACTGTGGGGCCAAAAACCCTCCTTTTTCTGAACTGCTGCACTGATCACAGAACCGATTGAAACATTCAGCTTTATGCAAACAGTAAACGCAGGTCTTATGAATGTATAATAAAGGACCTGAGGTGTGTCTGGACCTGGAAACAGCGAAACATCACGCGTGGCGTCACACTTAACAAGTGGATAGGGAACAATTTGAGATGCTTGGGAAACACTGCACAGGATGGTTGGGCTGTGAGGACTGTAGCTCTGAGAACTCAGCACTGTGACACTACCTTGATGATGTGCTTCATGTGCTGCAGCAGAGACTCCAGAGAATCAGCCGAACAGGTCAGACTGTCCGTCAAAGTCAAAATCTGAAACTCGAAATGCTGCCTGGAAAACACATACACACATATATTAATACACACACACACCTATATACATACAGGCATTAGTGTGTAGGTTAAACACCTCTTTATTACATTTATTATTAATTAGGTTGTAAACACATTAAAAGTCCTTAATAATCATTTGTAACAGAGAGGAGTGACAGTGTCTTCTTTTGTGTCCAAAAGAGTCAGTGGAAATGCTGAGGTATAAACTCGGAGCTGAGGAGGTGAATGTAGTGGTTTCACAAGTTAAAGTCAACACCACATTATCATCAGTGTCTGAAAATACACCATATATTCAGATGATAGCAGAAATACCTCAGATCTAAAGTTTGGTTTACTTAATATAAGATCACTAAGCTCAAAAGCAGTCATTGTAAATTATGTCATAAGTGATCATACATTTGATGTTTTCTGTCTCACGGAAACATGGGTTAGACCAAATGAATATTCAGCACTAAATGAAGCCACCCCTGTAGACTATAATTATGTACATAGCCCAAGATAATCAGGCAAAGGAGGTGGAGCATGTGTAATTTACCAAAATACCCTAGAAATTAGTCTTAAACAATGTGACACCTTCACTTCTTTTGAGGTTCTCTCCACCATTATTACAAATCCGGTCAACAAAAGGACGCATTTTTATTATGTAACATTTACAGACCACCAGGGCCTTACTTAGAATTTCTGAAAGAATTCAGCGATTTTGCTGCAAACCTAGCGGTGTGCAATCATAAAGTTATAATTGTAGGAGATTTCAATATCCATTTTGAGAAGGCAGATGACTGATTACTTCAATCCTAGACTCTGTTGGTAGTACTCAGAATGTAACAGGGCCTACACACTACTGAAGTCACACTTTAGACTTAGTTTTGACACCAAGTCTTAACATTGACAAAATTAATATCTTACCGCAATCCTCAGCAAACCATTACCTAATTTCATATGAGCTACGTCTTAGCCATAATATATGTACGCCCCTCTCTATTTTACAAAGCGTATAATAAAACCATCACCGCCCTACAATTTATAGAAAACCTCCCAGAACTATCAACCCCAGTTCCAACTCCATCAGACCCAATGGAGCTAGATGTACTGATTACCTAGAAAATACCTGTCGATCTACTTTAGAAAAGGTGGCACCACTTAAAAGAAAAGTATAAGACAGAAAAAGCTCGCCCCATGGTATAATGATAAAACCCATACCTTAAAACAAACATCACGGAAACTAGAGCCGAAATGGCAATCAACCAAGCTGGAAGTGTTCCACTCTGCCTGGAAGGACAGCCTTATAGAGTATAGAAATGCCCTCACTAAAGCTCGCTCAGCATATCTGGCCTCACTGATCTCCAATAATAAAAATAATCCGAGAGTACTGTTTAGTGTGTTTTCCAGAATTACAAAAATATCAAGCAGGTTCTGAACAACTAATTCCAGCAACTCTCATGAGTAAATGGAGTTTTTTTAATAATAAAATTGAGAACATTAGACAACTAACTCAACCCACAGTATTAAACCCGACCTGACTGTTATCTTATCTGATATAAAACATAATGTAATTGTAAAAGAAAGACTTGAAACCTTTTACCCACTCCCACAGTTAGAACTCGAGAAGATTATCACCTCCGCAAACTGTACAACTTTCACACAACGCAATTCCCACAAAATTGCTCAAAGAAGTACTATCAGCTATTATCAATCCTCTTTTAACTATAGTAAACTCATCCCTCATCCTGGGCTATGTACCCAAAGCTTTTAAACTAGCAGTTATTAAACCTCAAGAAACTAAATTTTAATGAGAGCACACCGTCTAATTGCAGGCCAAATATTCAATTTACCTAGCCCCTTTTCTGGTATGAATGTTGAAGAATATAATTAAGTTACATTTACAGAGTACCATATAATAAACAATAAACACCACCCCACCGATGTCCCTACACAGCTCATTACTTGTAATTTATGTAATATAACAGGTAAAACAAAAACAAGCACACATTCAATTGGGTAGTGCCTAGTGAAATAGGAAATAAAGGCTTGCCATTTGTGAAAAAATTTAACTGTACGTCCTCTCAAGATATATTTAACTTCCAATGAAACAATAAGGAATGTCTTGCTATTAAGGATGTGAAAGCTATAATGTCCTTTTGAGGAGAGTTAAGTGAAAGTAAGGGGTCAGGAACTCCATATATGGTGATCAGAGGATAAGGATGCCGATTTACCTCAAGAACAATGGACATAATAGTGAAATAACCCGCCCAAATATCTTTTAGATCAGGACAAAAAAAAAAAGTGTCTAAGGTGACAACGAGAGCCATGGTATTTATCACATATGTCTTCCATTTTCAGATGAAGTACAGATAGTCCGACTAAATTCACCTTATAAATAAGACCTTAAATGGAGCGGAGGGATGCCAGTGTTTCAGGAGGCTCCCGTGTCTGTGTGTCCTTCTGGTTCTCTCCTTTTAGTTAAAGCTGTCATAGTCAGATCTGCCGGAGTCATTAGCCACACTCTGGAAAAGTTCACATCCTCTGCTTTACATTCATCAAAACAGATCTCAACTAACTCCACCCCTCTACCTTTTTCTGAGTAAATGACCGCCACCTGTCTGTCTGGACACTGATGGATGACTGTCGAGCTCCTGCTCCACGCTCCAGCCACCACCACTGGCCTTGGAGCTGCCCCTACACTGAAGTTCTCACGGACTCCTAACTGTTACCAGTAGATTGACCTGAGGAGGATAGGTCCCCTGTGTGAGCCCTGGTTCACTTCCCCAGCTCTGAGGTTGTTTCTCTGTGTCACTGTCTCCCCTGGGGCTCTTTTTTTTTTTTTTTACACTTCATGTCAAATCTTTGTCTTTACTGGAATTCTGTGAAGCTGCTTTGTGACAACATCAATTGTAAAAAGTGGTATACAAATAAATTTGATTTGATTTGAGATTATAAACCATTTATGAACTTTTAAAAGTGTCCTCTTTTTATAAAAAAAACAAAAAAAAAACAATTAAGATTATTACTGTTGCTATAAGTCTATTTACAAGCCCAGAGTTCCATTCACGCAGAGGGAACAGATCTTTAATCCACACACAGAGTAAACCATACGTTCAGAACACAGGGAAGTTTGGATGCTGTCAGCTGCCAGTTTAGTTCAGGTAAACACACTCGCACACAGCACGGTGAATGTGTGTTGGTTGTAAAGGTTCGGTGAGTCCTCTCTGGTCTCACACAGCCTTACTGTGTGGTTATGTGCTGAGGTAATATCAATAAAGTTCCACTGACGGAGACTCACCCCGTTGACACATTAAACACGGACACAACCTCTCGCAGGTCCAGCACGTCACACGCAGCAGAGTCATTCTCCTGAGAAAACAGAAACCTCTCATCGTACAGCTTCCCATGCAGCTCCTCCAGACCTGCGCGCACACACACACAACATTATATTAAGGTATATATATATATATATTAATGTGTATGACATCACAGAACAGTTTTAGGATGTAGCCTGTAGCATGTAGCACCCCTAAGCATGTGACTGAGGTCAGAAGCAAACGACCCCTGACCTTCAGTGTTTACTTTTACTTCCCTCTGATCCTTCTCCTTTTCACTGGATCAGCTCTCGCTTCCCTCAACATCAGCACTTTATAAATAACTCACACTCGCTGCTGTAAACACAGTTAAAGGGCCCATACACAACATTTCTCCAGGGGTCCATTTATAACGTAGCTGAGGTTTAGCTCGGGTTACGGTCGCCCTTCACCCCCAATCTTTACCTCAGAGCTGTGAATACCAGCTTGCTTCTGATTGGCTGGAGTACACTCTACATGTGGCGGAGCTTAGGCAGGTTCATGTAAATAAGCAGTTTACTGAAAGAATGAAGACTAAAACCACACCAGCGCTACACAGCCCTCGTGTGTTAGTTCTGTTCTCTACGTGTCAGAGGGACTTTAGTTAAGGTTCTAGACAGAGGTGAGTGGGTCTTACCAACTTGTTCCTGTGGTGGCTTCTGCTGATGGACAGGTGGAGCCTCTGCAAAACAGAACCAGAGAGTCATTACAGAACCAGGGGTAATTTGTATTCTGTCGTTCCTCTTTCTCAGCTCATACACACACACACACCACTGTCCATGAGTGTAAATGGCATGGGTCCCCGACATGGGGGCGTCCATGTTTAACACAGATTTAAAACCCAGTCTCTGACACATCCAGGCCACTAGGGGCCAGTTTAACTGCAGTTCCACAACACAAAAAAGAGCCAGTGAAGGAAAGAAACCTTGCTCTGGATGACCCTGTTCTAGATAACAATACAAACAGTGTGTATGGTCCTGACCTGTGTATTCATTGTGTCTCAGCAGTTCCGTCTGTAATGCCTGCCCAGACCCCTCCGCCAAACTCAGAGCGGAGAGATCCTTTGCTCCAGAACACAGCAGAGAGAGGGTCTCCTCGATATCAGCCCCACGCACCACCTCACACAGCCTCTACACACGCGCACACACACACAGATATATATATATATCCCAGGGTATGGGGAGTGTGTGAGTGTTAACTGTGCTGATATCTGACCTTATTGAGCAGGGTCTGGTTGGAGATGAGAGGGTGTGTTTTGCGGTACAGACCCCTGCAGTATTTATCGTGAATAAACTGTGTCCTTGCGTCCAGAGAACAGTCGGGTAGGAGCTGGTCCCTCGCCGGAACATTGTGTCCCCACACGTTATTCGCTGCTTTATTCCCGTAAACAACAAACAACTGCAGAGACAATACTGCACTTACTAACAGGCTTAACATCTCCCACACTTTATACACACACACCCCTACACTTTACACACACACACCCCTACAGATTTCTACAAACAAATGTAACTCACTTCTATTAAAGGTTCTGTCCACACTTTACTGTCCATTTTCAGACTCCGTACTTTGGAGCGGTTACTGCCCATTGATCGATGAACTCCTGAAAAACATTACATTCAAGTCCTTCATTAACATTACATTAACATTTAAAATGCTTCGTTAGCAGCGCTATGTACATGCTTCTGATTGGACGAGTGATTTACACACAGCAACTTTAACACGCTAGCGACCATCTGTGACACCCGCACCAACACCACCCTAGCAACAGCCAGACAGCGCTTTATTGTTCTTAGAGCTTCTTTAAGCTGAGCTCAGATCAGAGGAGGACTCGAAGTGCTCTGTCGTCCCCAAGGGAATAGTTTAGTTTGCACGGAGCGATCTGACGGACCGTACCTGCGCAGGACTCACAGATGACCACCAGCAGGTTGATGGACGCCCACTCGGGGTTTGAGCTGCCACAGTCCGCACACACTTTGTTCCAGGGACTGGCCCAGAGTCGCAGTGCCACCTCGCTGCAGGAGAGGGCACTGCGGATCACTTCATTCAGCACATTCAGCCACACGGGGAGGTCACGGGAGGAGTCTGTCGAAAAACTGCAACACAGAGGAGGGGTCAGGTGTGTGTGTTGGGGGGTGGGGGCATGGGGGGGTTTCTTTCATCACTCAGAGAAACAGAGAAAAAGCAAACAGACTGAAACTCCTCAGAAAAGCCCCGTGGCTTCAAAGGGATGGTGTTTCAATGTTAAAATTCCCATTTAATGAAGTATGAGGAAGCGCATTCTGGAGTGTGTGGTAATAATGACATCACTTCCTCTTTCGTTAAAGTGGTTCAGAAATTCCAGAATCAAGACAGATCAGACAGCGGCGCGTCCTGAGGCACCACATCCAACACTTCACACGATTAACACACCCTCACTGTGCAAACTAGGAAAGGTATCTTTAAAATTAAAAACACATTTAAAGTGCCGTCAGCTGTTTCTGTCCTTAGAGTGAATCCCTCAGAACCTCAGACACCCTCAGGCCTGTAGGGGTCAGTGAACCGGCGGTCTTACCGGACGAAAGCATGGCCTGCTTCGAGGATACAGTAAAAACAGATATAAGAGACTCACTTAAAGGTTCTGTAGGGCGTGATGAGGCTGAAGTTGTGGCGTCCAGTCTGTTTCACCGACGCCACGGACATCGACACCAGCATCCACCCCAAACCCAGATTAAAGTCCTGAAACACAGCATAGAAGGAGTTACACCACAGGAACACTGCTGTGAGGATCTGATGGCATTCAGCCTTCTCAAAACCTTCAATGAGATCAGAGGCTGTGGGCGGCTGCATAAATCTCCCTCATTTTTTCCCTTAAGTAAAAACCGTAGAGGGAACATTTAGAAATGTTTGGAAACGCAGCTCTAAGCTCTGTATCTTTTAAGGTGGAGCAGTGTGTGTGAGTAAGAAGCGACTGTATCTTTTAAGGTGGAGCGGTGTGTGAGAGTAAGAAGCGACTGTATCCTTTAAGGTGGAGAGGTGTGTGTGAGTAAGAAGCGACTGTATCTTTTAAGGTGGAGCGGTGTGTGTGAGTAAGAAGCGATTGTATCTTTTAAGGTGGAGCGGTGTGTGTGAGTAAGAAGCGACTGTATCCTTTAAGGTGGAGCGGTGTGTGAGAGTAAGAAGCGACTGTATCTTTTAAGGTGGAGCAGTGTGTGTGAGTAAGAAGCGACTGTATCTTTTAAGGTGGAGCGGTGTGTGAGAGTAAGAAGTGACAATCTTTTAAGGTGGAGCGGTGTGTGAGAGTAAGAAGCGACTGTATCGTTTAAGGTGGAGCGGTGTGTCTGAGTAAGAAGCGACTGTATCTCTTAAGGTGGAGCGGTGTGTGAGTAAGAAGCGACTGTATCTTGTTGGTGTCTGAAGTGTAACTCGTCTGTAAGTGTTTATTCACTGTTTGAATTCCCACAGAAACTCCCACAGAAGCTGTTTTGTTTTGTAGCACTTTCGCTCTGTGTTTACTTTCATGCAGTTAGCACTCTCCTGAATTTAGAGTCAGTTCCACCTTAAGTAATGTAACTGTAACAGCAGAAATAAGTCAGTGTTACCCCCCTATGGAGCAGGAATAGGGCAACATCCTCATCTCGGTTGGTGCTTTTCAGCGTTTGGAGTCTCTCCGTTGTCTAAAAACCTCCAGATGGTGTTTCTCTGCCGTGAGCAGAGAGAGAGAAAGCCTAGCACCGGACCCAGACACTTTGTTTTTTTACTCATTTACAGACACTGGGGCTTCGTAAACACATTAGAGCGGTTTCCAGAGCAAACCGACTGCAGAGCAGCACATGGAGAGGACACTCAGAGCTTTACACACAGTTCACAACTACATGAACTACATCTTTAAGGAACTTAAGGGGACCTTTAAATATTTATGAAGTTTCCTTATGAAAACCCTTAGGTTTCACTTAAGGCATTTGTTCCGTGACACACTGAACTTTAAGGAGGATTAAGGAAAAAACTGGACACTGGAGTTGCTCTAAATCACAAACACCACTCCACACCACTGGAGGGAGCTCCATCTCCCAGAGAACACTTTAGAGCAGTGAACCTCATTGAATGAGTGAGGGCCGGTTGTGACTGAGTGAGGGCCAGTTGTGACTGACCTCCTTGCTGTTGTAAATCCACAGGTTGTGTCCAGAGATGGCGCCATACACTTTGGCCCTGGGGTCCTTCATTGTGAGAGAACCGTGATGCTGAGGTGGAGCCGGAGGTTCTCGACCACGTGAGGCGTGGAGAGACAACACCCATCCCTCCTGCACAGCTGCAGATGGAGGAAGACTTAAATAAATCAACAAAAAGGGGGGAACATCGGGGAACGTCTGCAGATCACCGTTCCTCAGTCAGAAACGGGCTGCTCTGCCTCCAGACTGTTGTCTGTGCTGTGTGTGTGTGTGTGTGTTTCTGACCTTCGTTGTGAGCCATGAACTCGAGGCGTTTCTTCTTGAAGCAGATGGAGAAGCGTCCTCTGTCCTGCTGCTGGACGCTGCTGACGCTGGACACGTGGAAGACGTATTCCGTAAACTTTTCCTGAAACAGAGCCAGGTTCAGTCATCGTCCCCAGAACAGTGTCTTCAGCCCCGCCCCGTTCGTCTTCCCCTTTATTCGCTTTAATTAATAATGTTTTCTAATAAATCCATGGCTCACCGTGCGCTTCTTCCACAGTGACATCAGCTGTCCGTCAAACGTCACCCACAGCACATTGTGTCTTTAACCAACAACAAACACTACATTAATGTAAGGGTCATCTTACTTCATCAGCACTAAAGCTTCTTCACAAATTTACAGCATTGTATCATTACAACAGAACCATTATTATTATGTAGTTGTTGTTGCTGTGGTCATTACTTGCGTCCCTTCCAGACGTCCAGCCAGCTGGAGCGTGACACTGCTGTCTCTGAGCGACTGGAACCGGGTTCCTGATTGTTCTGCGTTTTGGATCCAGCCGGTTTCCTGCGACTGACTCGGATCGTAGCAGCTCTGAGGAAAATGGAACCAGAGCTTTACACAGATCATACATGACGAGGCGACAGTAACTCACTCAGAAACTAGGGTTTACTAGGGTTTTGCTATGTATCCCAAAGGTTGCTAGGATGTTGCTATGGTATCTAGCAACCACCTAGCAACACCTTAGCAAGCACCCTGGATTCCATAGCCACCAGCAGTAACTGGTGCCATGTGGCTCTTACCGTGGTTTCTTGGTTCTTGCCGGGTTTTTCTGCACTGAGCTGTGGACTGGAGGGTTCTGACAGGGAACGGTGGCCACCTGAGAAACACTGAGAGAACAGAGACATTCACACAAACTTTAATCACAACAAGTGTTAACACCAGAAACGTCCCACAACACCTAGACACATTAACAGCATTTCAACACACACCACCTCGACAAAAGTAACACCACTCTAACACACAACACAACACCTTCATACAACAAAACAACACACAAAACCACTACACCTCGACAAAGTAACACCACTCTAACACACAATACCTTCATACAACACAACACCTCGACAAAGTAACACCACTCCAACACACAACACCTCGACACAGTAACACCACTCCAACACAACAACACCTCCATACAACACAACAACACACAACACCACCACTCCAACACCTCCATACAACACAACAACGCACAACACCTCGGCACATTAACACCACTCCAACACCTCCATACAACACAACAACGCACAACACCTAGGCACATTAACACCACTCCAACACCTCCATACAACACAACAACGCACAACACCTCGGCACATTAACACCACTCCAACACCTCCATACAACACAACAACGCACAACACCTCGACACAGTAACACCACACCAGCACCTCCATACAACACAACAACGCACAACACCTCGACACATTAACACCACTCCAACACCTCCATACAACACAACACCACACCAACACCTCGACACATTAACACCACTCCAACACAACACCACACCAACACCTCGACACAGTAACACCACTCCAACACCTCCATACAACACAACAATGCACAACACCTCGGCACATTAACACCACTCCAACACCTCCATACAACACAACAACGCACAACACCTCGACACAGTAACACCACACCAGCACCTCCATACAACACAACAACGCACAACACCTCGACACATTAACACCACTCCAACACCTCCATACAACACAACAACGCACAACACCTCGACACATTAACACCACTCCAACACCTCCATACAACACAACAACGCACAACACCTCGACACATTAACACCACTCCAACATAAAACACCTACAGACCAGTTGTAAACATGTTTCAGACTCTGAACTGTCCAACAGTTTATTAAAGGAGTTAAAATGTGAAGAATAAGAGTGAGGAAAGTTTAGCCTCTCATCAATTATTGACTTTGAAGGACAGTAGTGACACTAAAAACTCCAGTAGCACTGCTGTGTCTGATCCACGGTGTGACGACCGTGTGAATGGAGTATCAGTGCTCTGTTATTTTCACCGGCAAATGTAATGTTAAGAGTCCTGCCTGAGGGACTTTTATTATAGCATGGCACTCATGCCAGAGCAGGGAACTGAACCCCAGTGTGTTAGCTTGTAGCACGTAGCATTATTGATAAGAAGCTCCTTATAGAAAAACTAGGTGAGATTTGATATTTTTGCTCCTGGGCTCCAGCTACATGTGCAGAGTGTAACTGACTTTTACAGCACTGTCCTGAAAACAGGAGGAAAGGGGAAGTAACAGAAGTTACATAGTGCAGTTTCTGCAGTGGCTCAGTGGAGCACCACAGTAATTCTGAAGCTTTAATTTAAAGGTAAAAAAAGTACATAGTATTCCTTTAAACAAGCTGATGATTCACAGAGATATGAGCCTGGGGCGGGGCTAAGGTCTAAGGCAGGGCGGACAGACTGTGCTGTGGTACCCACAGGGCTGGGGTCTGCTGCTGACCGCTCGGCTGGACGTCCGGGAGCTCCTCCTGTTTCTTCGAGACTGGAGTCGAAGGACTTTCATCAGCGGAGGAATCCGAGGTGCTATCCTTCGTCCACTCGGATGAAAACCTCGTCCCTTCGTCCGCCAGCGCCGAGGTAAAGAGAAGAGGAGGCCGGAAAAACCTCACATCTGCACCCTCTCCACCTATGTCCCGCGGCCCGGAGACGTCACCGACACCGTTCTCCGCTCTATCAGGGTCTGCGGGGAAAAAGACAAACGAGGTGAACCACATTCCTCCTGCGATCCTCGCTTTGTCAGAATGTCCATCGTCACGGCAACAGCAACACATCTCCGACAACCTCTTCTCAACACGGAAAGACACACCAACACTAAACACGCACTGGGGAAATTACACCAAGCCACAGACTACGAGCAGCCCTCTGAACCTCCCTCCCTCACTCACTCAAGGAGAATTTTTACCAAATGCACGGCTGACACTGCTGCTGATTGTTTTTCTTTATTGAATTTTACTTGGATATTATTTCTGTTTCAACTGTATGTCATCATTTAACATGTGATTACTCAGGAATCCCCTAGTACTAGAGAGTTAGTAAATAGTAGCCATTTGGAAGTTGTAAAATCCATTAGAGGACTGCTGTTCACAAGTCTGTGTGTGTGTGTGTGTGTGTGGGGGGGGGGGGGGGGGTACAGTAAAGGTTTTGTCTATTATTTTTAGATTTTTTCATGTTTACTGCCTTGTGGTTTATCTATTAAAACCATTAAAAGATACAGTCACTTCTTACTCACACGCAGCGCTTCACCTTAAAAGACGAGGAGCTTCTGAATGTAAACAAACAGGAGGGGTGTTTGTTTTGCTGTGAAAACATTAGCTTTCCAGAATTGTTTACGGTGCCTTAAAAGGTGAGGTACAGAGTAGTTGCCGTGCTTTTTTTTTTTTCCCGTGTCTTTAACACCGTCACATGGCGGTGAAAACTCATAACTCCGCTGTCAGAAGAATGACGTGTGTTTTATCTCGTGACTGGAACTGTTTCAGACGTCAGAGAAGGCTTCTGTTTTTCCCACAACTCCAGATATTCATCTGTGTCCGGACGTGTCTGGTTTTTCAGGCTCCTCTGCATTACTCTGGGTTTTTTAGCGCCATTAGAACCTCATCAGCCCAAGGCCACGTTACACAACGCCAGCATTAAAGCTGCAATCAGTCGTTTTATTAAACCATGAGACTGGAAGGAAATATTTTTAACTGTTTTCTATAAAGTTTTGTATGAATTCAGTTTAGTACAGAATCCCTGCTACAACCAGGAGGCCACTAGGTGTCAGCATAAACACTGTGTGTAACCACTACAGAGCAACACCAAATGAAGTGAGATTTTCTGGAGCAGCAGCACATGAGCCTCACTAAGTTTGGGCTTGAAGGGTATTACCACCACCCCCCACCTCAGTTCCTCCGGTGTGTGGAGAAGTGGACCTGTGTTCTCTGGAGCGATGGGGTTCCTCCGGTGTGTGGAACAGTGGACCTGTGTTCTCTGGAGCGATGGGGTTCCTCCGGTGTGTGGAACAGTGGACCTGTGTTCTCTGGAGCGATGGGGTTCCTCCGGTGTGTGGAACAGTGGAACTGTGTTCTCTGGAGCGATGGGGTTCCTCCGGTGTGTGGAACAGTGGACCTGTGTTCTCTGGAGCGATGGGGTTCCTCCGGTGTGTGGAACAGTGGACCTGTGTTCTCTGGAGCGATGGGGTTCCTCCGGTGTGTGGAACAGTGGAACTGTGTTCTCTGGAGCGATGGGGTTCCTCCGGTGTGTGGAACAGTGGAACTGTGTTCTCTGGAGCGATGGGGTTCCTCCGGTGTGTGGAACAGTGGAACTGTGTTCTCTGGAGCGATGGGGTTCCTCCGGTGTGTGGAACAGTGGAACTGTGTTCTCTTGTTCTCTGCAGCGATGGGGTTCCTCTGGTGTGTGGAACAGTGGAACTGTGTTCTCTTGTTCTCTGCAGCGATGGGGTTCCTCTGGTGTGTGGAACAGTGGAACTGTGTTCTCTTGTTCTCTGCAGCGATGGGGTTCCTCCGGTGTGTGGAACAGTGGAACTGTGTTCTCTGGAGCGATGGGGTTCCTCCGGTGTGTGGAACAGTGGACCTGTGTTCTCTGGAGCGATGGGGTTCCTCCGGTGTGTGGAACAGTGGAACTGTGTTCTCTGGAGCGATGGGGTTCCTCCGGTGTGTGGAACAGTGGAACTGTGTTCTCTGGAGCGATGGGGTTCCTCCGGTGTGTGGAACAGTGGAACTGTGTTCTCTGGAGCGATGGGGTTCCTCCGGTGTGTGGAACAGTGGAACTGTGTTCTCTTGTTCTCTGCAGCGATGGGGTTCCTCTGGTGTGTGGAACAGTGGAACTGTGTTCTCTTGTTCTCTGCAGCGATGGGGTTCCTCTGGTGTGTGGAACAGTGGAACTGTGTTCTCTTGTTCTCTGCAGCGATGGGGTTCCTCTGGTGTGTGGAACAGTGGAACTGTATTCTCTGCAGTGATGGAGTTCCTCTGGTGTGTTCTCTCTCAGGTTCGGTTCAGTCAGGTTCAGTAAGGTTCGGTTCAGTCAGGTTCAGTAAGGTTCGGTTCAGTCGGGTTCAGTCCGGTCCAGTCGGGTTTACGGGACACGTGTCAGACATTATAAACAAACTGGAATTTCTCTCTGGGATCAATAAAGTGTTCTGATTCTGATGATAACACAGTGACGTACCTTCACTGATGACCTCAGGCTTGGTGCTGGACTCGGCTCCGTCCACTGAGACGCTGCTGAAGACAGGACACAGGTCTCAGAACCGTCTTCAGAGAGTGAGTGTGTGTTACGGTCTGTGTGTTTACTCACCTGTCCGTGGAGGACATCCGTAAGATCTTGTCCAGAGTGTACCGGGCCCTGGGTCTGGGAACGGGGACCGCCATGACTGGGGACACAGAAGACAAAGAGCTGTAGTCACAGGAGTGGGACAGAGACGCTGATAAAGGCTGACTGTCCACTATAAAGTTAACAATCCCCCTTCAACACTCAGAGAAACCCAGAGTCCTTTCCAACACTGAGCTGCTTCTCTTCCTGAGCTTCCTGAAATGTCCATTCCACCTTAAATGATACAGCAGTTACATTTTGGAGCACAGTTTAAGGTGCAATTAACTCAAATGAGACACTTGTGACTAATGAGTCGATTAACTTTTTTTATGGCCCAGAGATCAAAGACTAAACCCTCTCTTAGATGATGAAGCCTAGGCTTAGTCCACACCCTGAGACCAGCACTGAACCACTCAGGGAAACATCACACCAGGAGGTTCCTCGTCGGTTCCTCTGTTGGTTCTGCCTCTGGGAGCAGAGCTGGAGGAAGATGTTATCATTGTTGAATGTCTCAGTTTGCAGAGCCACAGTAATGATCAGGATTACTCCTCATTATCAGGATTTTTAAATGAAACACTGAACTCCTTAATAAATCCTCTCCTGTGAGATGTTTAGTAACTCCCTGATGAATGAATGAATGAATCAATCAATCAATCAATCAATCCATCAATCAAATCATACACTGACCCCTGTGAGTTCCCGAGTGTGTGTTTGCTGTGTAAAGGGTTGGACTAGGGAGAGGGGAGTGTTCCACAGTTAGCCAGATAACTTAAACCCAAAGCTGAGGACTGTCCATGAATCTCCCTCAGCTCTCTTCCTATTGGACAGTCTTGACTTTGGGTTTAAGTTATCTGGTTAACTGAGAAATCCTGCTCTGTGAAACCCCCCAGGTGCGCACTGACAGTGTAAACAGAGTCAGGTGATGACAGAGAGAGACTCTAAACACAGCGCAGGACACTCCTCTCCTGGACAAAGGTGAGCTGAGTAAATTACACACACACACACACACACACACACACACACACGGGAGGTTTACAGAAACACAAAAACCCAGCTTCAAACTACTGGCTTCTTTTCAAACTCTCCATTCCACCTTAAATGGTAAACAGGTTAAATGCTGACACCTTGATTGGCTTCTTGCAATTTTCTGTTCCACCTTAAATAGAACTGGGTAAAATGTACATACAACTTACATGTTTAACCACGTGAAGGGAGGTAATAACTTCTCTATTTAAGGTGGAACTGAAAAGTGCATTATGAAGCCTATTTATTAGTTAAAAAGCCAAATTTAACCTCATAGGCACCACAGCTGCACCTATTTAATGTGGAATAGACGGAGGACCACTGTTGATCCACTGAGGGCAGAGGTGGAGGTGCACTAGTGTTTTACACAGTGTTTTCTGGGCGGACCACTGCTGATTAAAAAGAATTTTAGACAAAATGCCACATTTTAGCACTTTTCCATTCACAGTCCAATTTAGAGTTTTCTCCTTCATTAGGTTCTTTTTGTTATTCTTTATAAATAAGATCAGTAAATAATTTAAATCAGCACAGCGTCATCATTTTTATCCTTTAATCATTTTATATCAGTCTTACACTCAGTATTATATCTCTCAGAGTTGTTGGTGATATTTGTATTAGTGTGTTTTCCAGAATAAAAGTCTCTGTGAATGTAAAATCTGTGTGAGGAGATTATAAATGAGTTCTATCCGGTACAGGACAGTAATCTGAGGGGTCCGATGGTGGACCAGCAGTGGGCTACAGTCAGTAGAGTGACAGACTTTTTATGACACTGGACTGATATATGCTCACTGTCTGTGTTTTACTAGGGACCATGTATTTAAGGTGGAATGGAAATTTATTTGAGAGCTAGAGTGGAACAGCTAAAAAGTTTAAGGTGGAAGGTAAACTTAGTAGCAGGCAGATAGAAAGAATAATACAAACCCAATCAGGAATTAGGAATAAATATTTCACAGAAAATCAGACCAAGGTCGTGTGAGGACGTCACTAAACACATTAACACAAACAGAGTCTTTACCTCTCACCTGGGCTCTGTCCAGAGCAGGATTTCTAACTTAGCCAGAGAACTGCAGCCAAACGTAGACTGTGTCCAATAAGGAAAGAAGCTGAGGGACAGTCGGACAGTCTTGACCCCGGGGCTTTGGGTCTGTCTCCTGCGGAGTGCACAGGTCCCTGGTCAGGTGCGGTTTATAACAGTCATTTTAATATAAACAAAAACAAACAAACCACCTTCACCGGGATATGTTATAAGTCCAGCTCTGAACGCCCCCAGCCCCCCGAGCCCCCCGCAGTTAAACAGGAAACTGTAACGAGGTAAAGCTGATCGGAGAGAGACAGGTGAGTCCTACCTGAGCAGGTAAAGCACGCGAAATCAGAAGCTCGTGAGCTCGTGTCCCCAGTTAAACTGGATTTTCAGGCGAGAGTCCTGGAATCACCGCCAGGATTCACACACTGCACACACACACACAAACAGTGAGAGACACAGGAAGACACGGAACTCAAGACAGTCCAGAAGCCGCTCCGCTGCAGGACTCTTATTAGCCTCCAGACGGCGCCACTGAGCCGCTAATGATCATTCTGGCACTCTCAGGTCGTGATTTGAGGTGGAGTCTAAACAAGTATTCATACACACTCTCACTGTCTCTGTATCCCTCAATGTCTCTCTCTCACTCATTGTCTCGTTATGCACCTCTTACTGACTCTCTCTCGCTGTCTCCCCCTCTCTTATTGTCTCCTTTTGTGTCTCTTACGGTCTCTCCCACTCTCTCTCTCTCTCATTCTCTGTATCTCTTACTGTTTCTCTGTCTTGCTCCCTGTCTGTCTACACTACACTACACTATACCACACTACAAAATACTATAGTACTATAGTAAAGTATAGTTTAGTGTAGCATTGTGTTGTGTAGTGTGGATTTGTATGTTATGGGATTGTGTACTTTACTCAGCTGGTTAGTGATGATATGAGTTAAACATAGTCTCTTTTTCCAGGCTGCGTGTGATAAAGATTTATTAGTTGCAGTTGGAGACTACACATGCAGTGTAGATACAGTGTAGTGTGGTATTGTATATTATAATGTAGTATTGGGTTAAATAAGTGGTATATAGTGTAGTATAATATAGTGTAGTGTGGTGTAGTTATGTATAGTGGTATAGTACAGTATATTGTAGTATTGTGTTTTGTGGTACAGTATACTGTATTATTGGGTTGTGTGGTTCAGTATATTGTAGTATTGTGTTGTGTGGTACAGTATACTGTAGTATTGTGTTGTGTGGTACAGTATATTGTAGCATTGTGTTGTGTGGTACAGTATACTGTAGTATTGTGTTGTGTGGTACAGTATATTGTAGCATTGTGTTGTGTGGTACAGTATATTGTAGCATTGTGTTGTGTGGCACAGTATACTGTAGCATTGTGTTGTGTGGTACAGTATATTGTAGCATTGTGTTGTGTGGCACAGTATACTGTAGTATTGTGTGGTACAGTATATTGTAGCATTGTGATGTGTGGTACAGTATACTGTACTATTGTGTTGTGTGGTACAGTATATTGTAGTATTGTGTTGTGTGGTTCAGTATACTCTATTATTGTGTTGTGTGGTACAGTATACTGTAGTATTGTGTGGTACAGTATACTGTAGCATTGTGTTGTGTGGTACAGTATATTGTAGCATTGTGTTGTGTGGTACAGTATACTGTAGTATTGTGTGGTACAGTATATTGTAGCATTGTGATGTGTGGTACAGTATACTGTACTATTGTGTTGTGTGGTACAGTATACTGTAGTATTGTGTTGTGTGGTTCAGTATACTCTATTATTGTGTTGTGTGGTACAGTATACTGTAGTATTGTGTTGTGTGGTACAGTATACTGTGGCGTTGTGTGGTACAGTATACTGTAGTATTGTGTGGTACAGTATATTGTAGCATTGTGTTGTGTGGTACAGTATACTGTAGTATTGTGTGGTACAGTATATTGTAGCATTGTGATGTGTGGTACAGTATACTGTAGTATTGTGTTGTGTGGTACAGTATATTGTAGTACTGTGTTGTGTGGTACAGTATATTGTACTATTGTGTTGTGTGGTACAGTATACTGTAGTATTGTGTGGTACAGTATATTGTAGCATTGTGATGTGTGGTACAGTATATTGTAGCATTGTGATGTGTGGTACAGTATACTGTAGTATTGTGTTGTGTGGTACAGTATATTGTAGTACTGTGTTGTGTGGTACAGTATATTGTACTATTGTGTTGTGTGGTACAGTATATTGTAGTATTGTGTTGTGTGGTACAGTGTATTGTAGTATTGTGTAGTACAGTATATTGTAGTACTGTGTTGTGTGGTACAGTGTACTGTACTATTGTGTTGTGTGGTACAGTATATTGTGTTGTGTGGTACAGTATATTGTAGTATTGTGTAGTACAGTATATTGTAGTACTGTGTTGTGTGGTACAGTATACTGTAATATTGTGTTGTGTGGTACAGTATATTGTAGTATTGTGTTGTGTGGTACAGTATACTGTAGTATTGTATTGTGTGGTATAGTGTAGTATAGTATAGTTTTGTGTGGTATAGTGTTGTTCCAGGAAGCACCTTTATGAAGATCTTATGAGGATTAAAGAGTACCCTGCCCAGAATAGGGTTACCGGGACCTACCCCTGGTAGTACTGTGTTGTGTGGTACAGTATATTGTACTATTGTGTTGTGTGGTACAGTATACTGTAGTATTGTGTGGTACAGTATATTGTAGCATTGTGATGTGTGGTACAGTATACTGTAGTATTGTGTTGTGTGGTACAGTATACTGTAGTACTGTGTTGTGTGGTACAGTATATTGTACTATTGTGTTGTGTGGTACAGTATATTGTAGTATTGTGTTGTGTGGTACAGTGTATTGTAGTATTGTGTAGTACAGTATATTGTAGTACTGTGTTGTGTGGTACAGTGTACTGTACTATTGTGTTGTGTGGTACAGTATATTGTAGTATTGTGTTGTGTGGTACAGTATACTGTAATATTGTGTTGTGTGGTACAGTATATTGTAGTATTGTGTTGTGTGGTACAGTATACTGTAGTATTGTATTGTGTGGTATAGTGTAGTATAGTATAGTTTTGTGTGGTATAGTGTTGTTCCAGGAAGCACCTTTATGAAGATCTTATGAGGATTAAAGAGTACCCTGCCCAGAATAGGGTTACCGGGACCTACCCCTGGTGAAGCAGTGGAACTTGGCATCGGAAACTGGTTCTTGGTCAATCTACGTCCCCACTCTCACCTATGGTCATGAGCTCTGGGTAATGACCAAAAGAACGAGATCACAGTTACAAGCGGCCGAAATGAGCTTTCTCCGATGAGTTGCTGGGTCTACTCTCCGTGATCGGGTGAGGAGCTCGGAGCAGAGTCGCTGCTCCTTCGCGTTGAGAGGAGTCAGTTGAGGTGGTTCGGGCATCGGATGAGGATGCCTCCTGGACGCCTCACTGGAGGTATACCAGGCACATCCAACTGAAAGGAGGACCCAGGGTAGACCCAGGACACCCTGGAGGGATTATATCTCCCGGTTGGTCTGGGGAGCTGGTGGAGGTTGCGGGGGACAGAGACGTCTGGGCTTCTTTGCTCACCCTGTTGCCACTGTGACCCTGAAATGGACAAGTGGAAAAGATCACACTTACACATTCATTCACACTCTCACAAATTCACTCACACTCTCACACATTCACTCTCACACTCACACATTCATTCACACACACTCTCACACATTCACTCACACACACTCTCACACCTACGGACACTTTTAAGTCTCTAATCCAGCTACCAACATGTGTTTTTGGTGCGTGGGAGGAAACTGAAGCACCCGGAGGAAACCCATGCAGACACAGAAAGAACACACCACACTCCTCACAGACAGTCACCCGGAGGAAACCCACGCAGACACAGAGAGAACACACCACACTCCTCACAGACAGTCACCCGGAGGAAACCCACGCAGACACAGAGAGAACACACCACACTCCTCACAGACAGTCACCCGGAGGAAACCCACACAGACACAGAGAGAACACACCACACTCCTCACAGACAGTCACCCGGAGGAAACCCACACAGACACAGAGAGAACACACCACACTCCTCACAGACAGTCACCCGGAGGAAACCAACACAGACACAGGGAGAACACACCACACTCCTCACTGACAGTCACCCGGAGGACACCCACGCAGACACAGAGAGAACACACCACAAACCCCACAGACAGTCACCCGGAGGAAACCCACACAGACACAGAGAGAACACACCACACTCCTCACAGACAGTCACCCGGAGGAAACCCACGCAGACACAGGGAGAACACACTACACTCCTCACAGACAGTCACACGGAGGAAACCCACACAGACAAAGAGAGAACACACCACAAACCCCACAGACAGTCACCCGGAGGAAACCCACACAGACACAGAGAGAACACACCACACTCCTAACAGGACACAATGAGGTGAATTGTGTATTGTGTGTGTGTGTGTGTGTCACCGCGACCCTGAAATGTGAAATGGACAAGCGGAAAAGAAGATGAATATATATATATATGTGTGTGTGTTGTGGTGTGAGTGTATTGTGTGTGTATTGTGTATGTCTCTCTCTCTCTCTGTTTATTGTGGACAGTAGTGGTATAAGCAGTAAACGCATTGTGTTACTGCCCTCTGCTGGTGGATCTCAGCTATGGATTCATTTATTTTCCACATTAATTGAACAGTTCTATTTTCCCCAGGTTTTAATTCTTTTCACTTCCACAGGTTACACACCTTTCTCTCAGTGTTATTTAATAACAGCATAAACGAAGAAAAATCATCAGGTAAACAACATCAAACACTTCATTAGTGACCTGTAAATAACAGCGGAGACATGGAGGACGAGTCCAGAGCCAGACAATATTCCAGAAGAGAGTTCTGAATTGTGAATGTATTTATTTTCATATATTTCCATTCTTTATATATTGTCAGTGTCTGAAAACACCTGGTATCTTCATGAAAGAGGGAGGGAGCAGACAGAGTGTGGGTTCTCTCTGAAAGGAGGGTGGGCTGGTTTAACTCATCAGGAAAATTACACACTGTCTAAAACACCAAGGTCAGAACAGACACAGACTCGAAGGAGGCTTTAGTGCAGCAGTGTTTATATAAATATACTAATCAAACTATAACTCAGATCTTTACAGCGCATTGTTTTGCTTCAAACATTGTGTTTGACTGCAGATCAAAACGGACGCAGCCCTTTGAAGGTGACTCCAAACTTGTGACTGTGGTGGATATACAGAGGGACTGAATATTTCTGGACTGCTTTTCCCCTGGTCCCTACTTTACTGGTCTCTACTGGTCCTTAATGGATTCCGAAAGGATTCTTTCCACTGCATGTTACCTACTCGAAAACCACCTGGGATCCACAACAACGGCGGTGGTAACGTTAAGCGGTGTTTACTCATGGTCTATTGGCGTTTTGTTGTTGTTTGGGACTGAACACAGCTCCGTCATCAGTTCAGACAGATCAGTAGAGTTTGTTCCTTCCTTGTTGCAGCGTCCAGCTCTCGCTGGATTCTTTCGTCGGCCACCGATCCAAGGAGCGTTTGAACCTCTTCAAAAGACCACGGCGTCATTTTACGAGCTGCCGTCGTGAGTCGGATAAAAACAAACGTGATCTCTGCTGCAGCTGGAGATTTTACAGATGGAGAGTTGGTGCTGGTCGTCTGCGTTGCGTGGCGTAGAGTGACGACTCTCTCTGGACGATCAGCGCTCTGCAAGGTTTACACGCCACGGTTTAGTCCCTACTCGACTCGCTCCGACCCCGAGAGAACAGCCACTAAACAAGAACCGCTTCCAGAATCAGGACCTGGTGGAGGAGTGGAACAGACCAGTAGAGTCCAGTAGAGTAGGGTTGGGACACTGCAGTGGAAAAGCTTGGTCCAGGGAAGTGTGTATGAGCTGATGGTGATATTTACTCTTAGCAATAGGTGGCACTCTGTTTGTGACTGAGCTGATATTACTCTGAGGACAGCTCCAGCAGAAACTTCACTATCTCCACAGAAGGACCTCGTCCTGCCCCGGGTCTGGGCAACACCTGGTCAGTTCCTGGTCAGTTCTGTGGTCAGTACTTGGTCAGTCCTTAGTCAGTCCTTAGTCAGTCCTGTGGTCAGTTCCTGATCAGTCCTGTGGTCAGTTCTGTGGTCAAGTCTGTGATGGGGTGGTGTGTGGCACTGTTGGAGAAGATGGAGACTAATGGAAAATCTCAGAGAGCGCCTGGTTTTTCATCATCCTGTTCAACCACCTCCAGTGCCATCGTCTCACTGGGAGGTGGCTTCTGGGAGCTCTGCCCCTTTTTCCCCCTGGAGACAAAATAGCAAATCACGTCACAGGCCTACACAGTACAATCCCAAACAATACACATAACACATCTGGTGTTTCTGATAAAGTGGCCAGTGAGTGTCAGTAGAGGGGGGTGTTTCTGATAAAGTGGCCAGTGAGTGTCAGTAGAGGGGGGTGTCTCTGATAAAGTGGCCAGTGAGTGTCAGTAGAGGGGGGTGTTTCTGATAAAGTGGCCAGTGAGTGTCAGTAGAAGGAGGGTGTTTCTGATAAAGTGGCCAGTGAGTGTCAGTAGAGGGGGGTGTTTCTGATAAAGTGGCCAGTGAGTGTCAGTAGAGGGGGGGAGGTGTTTCCGATAAAGTGGCCAGTGAGTGTCAGTAGAGGGGGGGCGTTTCTGATAAAGTGGCCAGTGAGTGTCAGTAGAGGGGGGTGTTTCTGATAAAGTGGCGAGTGAGTGTCAGTAGAGGGGGGGAGGTGTTTCCGATAAAGTGGCCAGTGAGTGTCAGTAGAGGGGGGGCGTTTCTGATAAAGTGGCCAGTGAGTGTCAGTAGAGGGGGGTGTTTCTGATAAAGTGGCCAGTGAGTGTCAGTAGAAGGAGGGTGTTTCTGATAAAGTGGCCAGTGAGTGTCAGTAGAGGGGGGTGTTTCTGATAAAGTGGCCAGTGAGTGTCAGTAGAGGGGGGTGTTTCTGATAAAGTGGCCAGTGAGTGTCAGTAGAAGGGGGGTGTTTCTGATAAAGTGGCCAGTGAGTGTCAGTAGAGGGGGGGAGGTGTTTCCGATAAAGTGGCCAGTGAGTGTCAGTAGAAGAGAGGTGTTTCTGATAAAGTGGCCGTTGTGCTCACCATTTCTCCTCCACATCCTCCACGGTGTCAGGGAGGGGGGTGCTGAGGGTCTCTGGGAGGAGGAAAGCTGTGACTCCGGCGACTAAAGCGGATCCTCCGTAAACAATGCTTGGTAACGCAGGGAACACCTCGTCCAGGATCAGAACCGCTGGAGCCGCCATGGAGCCCACACGAGCCATCGTAGATGCGAAACCCATCCCAGTCTGCCTGCACACACACACACATGCACACAATGATACCAAAAGACATTCAAAAACCCACTCTGACCATAGCATTCCTGATTTCTCCGGAGTTCCTTAGTCTCCCACAGTGTTGTGGACAGGAGACGGTGAGAGACATAAACTCTGTGAGATATCACACTGAGAAATGTTCTTTTTCTATTGTTTGATATTCTCAAGTCTCAAGAAGGTCGGCCCAAAGTGCTGATCACCATGGGGGAGCCCCATGCCCCAGACTCGTCCTCAACAGCTGAGAAGCAGAAGCAGAGTCCAGGAAAGACCTCATCTCAGAGTGAGGGACGGGTAATTATCAACACCTTCACAGACTGCTCCAGAAAAGTAGGCGATGCTCCTGGAGTGGCGTTGAACTCAGCCCCAGAAACTCACACAGACGGAGCAGGCTCCTGTTTTATTTGCTTTTATTTACTTCTATACCACTCTGTAAAGGACCGTCCAGCTCCACTGCTCCACCACGCTTTATTTCAGCCTCTGAGCTCTTTCTGGAGCTTCTTTATCTCTTCACTCGCCCATGACACTCGCCGCTGTCAAGGTTCCTGCTGAAACCCACTGTTCTCTGGTTCCAGCTGGGAACTTTTTGAACCAATTTCTGTTTGTGAAAACGTGATTAGTTCCAAACTGTTTCAGATCAGGAACAGTATAATAGAATAATCCAGATTCTAATCTGATTTGAAAGTGTGTATGCATGTGATTGTGGTGTTGCTGAGCGTCTGAAGGGTGTTTCAGGTGGTTGTTAGGGTAGAAATTCAGTCAGAAAAGTTTCTGAGAGTGAGATACTGACCTGATGACAGTGGGATACAGTTCACCTGTGAACAGGTAAACACAGGTGAAGGAAGCGGAGGTGAAGCCTTTCCCCAACACGGCCAGAGTTGTCCGCACCATCTGCAGCTCTGAGCACAGGAGAGAGACACATTAAAGGGCAGATAATCTGGATTTTATACTGATATAGATTTCCATGAATTCCATGTAGCTGTCTTGGTCTACAAACAATGACATTACAAAACCCACCTGGTCTTCACCTGTCACTGTTCATTCTCAAAATGCCCATATCACCCAAAAAAAAACAAGTTTCATCCTCTTTATTAGTGAGTTGTTTAACAGTGTTAAAGGTGCCATAGGTCACTTTAACCACTGACTCTTCTTCATGTTATTAAACAGTTATTGTACACTGACACCTACAGGCTTGGGTGAGGCAGAGATTCAGGTTTAAAACTGGCCATAAACATGTGGGGGACCCATTCTGTGGACAATAAACTGGTTCATTCAGCTATAACAAAGCAGTTTATTTCTTACGCTCATGTTGTTGTGGTATCACTGATGGTTGCTAGGGTATTTCAAATTGGTTGATAGAGGGTTTTTTATTGTTGGTGCTGAGACCCACAAGAAAGTTTCAAAATTGTGATTTATTTATTGTTGGTGCTGATTTCCTGAAGGATGGTTGCTAGGCAGTTGCTAAGATATCCTAGATAGTTTATAGGGTAATATTAGATAGTTGCACTTGTGCTGCAAGATTGTCGTTATGGATTTCCAAGTGGTTGCTAGATGGTCATATAGTTATCCATGGTTATTTCTAGGTCATTGCTAGGTGGTTGCTATGGTATACAAAATGGTTTTTAGGGGTTGCCACAGTGTTGCTAGGGATTGCCAAGAGGCTGTTAGCTGGTTAATAGATTATCCCAGGTGGTTGCTAGTATGTTGTTAGGTTGTTTTTAGCTTGTTGTTAGATGGTTGATATGGACAATTCTGGTGGTTGCTATGCGGCAGGTATGGCATTCCAGACTGTTGCTAGAGTGTTCTTAGATGTTTGCTATGGATTTCCAGGTGTTGGCTAGGAGGCTGCTATGGTATTATAGGTGGTTGCTAAAGTGTAATAGATGTTTGCTATTTGTTTACCAGTAGTTGCTATGGCATTCTGGGTGGTTAGTAGCTTGTTGATTGATAGTTGCTAAACTGTTATTAGATGACTGATATGGTATTCCAGGTGGTTGATATTTTATTCAAGGCGGTTGCAAAATGTTTGCCATGGGTTTCTGGGTGGTCGCTATGGGTTTTCAGGTGGTTCCTAGGTGGTTGCTATGGTATTCCAGTTTGTTGCTAGGGTGTTGGAAGGTAGTTGCTAGACTGTTGTTACATGGCGGCTATTTATTTTCTGGGGGTCGCTAGATGGTTGCTATGGTATTCTGTGTGTTTGCTACAATGACGGTAAGTGGTTACTATGGCTTTCCAGGTGGTTGCTAGGTGGCTGATGGGTGGTTGCCAGAGTGTTAGTAGATGTTTGCTGCGGTATTCCAGGTGGTTGCTAGATGGTTGCTATGGTAACCCAGGTGGCCCAATGGAGGGTGAACGTGGTTGGGGCTCGTTGCTGTTACCTTTGGGGACGAAGATGTTGGCAAAGATGACAGCTGCAGAGGCCAGGAGGCAGCAGGCCTGGGTCAGTCTCCGCCCCAAAAAGGTTAGCATCCCCAGAGCCACCAGCTTTGCTGGGAAGTCCACCGCCCCGAAAATCACCTGCATCAGGTAAATATTCACCCCAAACTTCTGCAGGTCCATCGCCAGACCATAATACGCAAAACTGGTGGAGAACCTGCAGACAGCAAAGGAACACCATTTCATCACCACTTCACCTCAGAGGAACATCACTATTACCACCTCTAACTATACCCGCTAAAGTTAAGCACTATACACTATATAAACACTAAACCCTATACACACTATACACACTGAACACTATACACTCTATAAACACTACACCCTATACAAACTACAATCTATACACTCTATACACACTACAACCTATATACACTACAATCTCTGGAAAAGCTATACCCTATACACACTACGATCTATACTATACTATATACACTACAATCTATAGACACTGCACAGTATACACTCTATACACACTGTACACACTAAACACTCTGAACACAATATATACTATACAATATATACTCTGTACACACTAAACACGCTATACACTTCACAGTATATACTCTGTACACACTAAACACTCTATACACTATACAATATACACTCTGTACACACTAAACTCTATACACTCTACAATATACACTCTGTACACACTAAACAATATACACTCTGTAAACACTCTATACACTATACACTCTGTACACACTAAACACTCTGTACTCACTAAACATTCTATACACTACGATATACACTGTACACACTAAACACTCTATACACTCTACAACATACAATATACACTCTACACACTAAACACTCTACAATATACACTCTACACACTAAACACTCTATACACTCTGTACACACTAAACACCCAATACACTATACAAAATACACTCTGTACACACTCAAAAATATACACTCTACACACTAAACACTCTATACACTCTGTACACACTAAACACCCAATACACTATACAAAATACACTCTGTACACACTCAAAAATATACACTCTACACACTAAACACTCTATACACTCTGTACACACTAAACACCCAATACACTATACAAAATACACTCTGTACACACTCAAAAATATACACTCTGTACACACTAAACACTCTATACAATACACGATATACACTCTGTACACACTAAACTATATACACTCTGTACACACTAAACACTCTATACACTATACAATATACACTCTGTACACACTAAACACTCTATACACTCTACAATATACACTCTACACACTAAAGACTCTAAACACTCTACAATATATAGTTCTGAGCAGTGTAGATTGTAAAGCGTCCTTGGGTGTCTAGAAAGGCGCTATATAAGTGTAACGATAATAATAATAATAATAATAATATACTCTGTACACACTAAACACTCTATACAATACACGATATACACTCTGTACACACTAAACTATATACACTCTGTACACACTAAACACTCTATACACTATACAATATACACTCTGCACACACTAAACACTCTATACACTATACAATATACACTCTGTACACATTAAACACTCTATACACTATACAATATACACTCTGTACACACTAAACACTCTTTACACTCTACAATATACACTCTACACACTAAAGACTCTAAACACTCTACAATATATAGTTCTGAGCAGTGTAGATTGTAAAGCGTCCTTGGGTGTCTAGAAAGGCGCTATATAAGTGTAACGATAATAATAATAATAATAATAATATACTCTGTACACACTAAACACTCTATACAATACACGATATACACTCTGTACACACTAAACTATATACACTCTGTACACACTAAACACTCTATACACTATACAATATACACTCTGCACACACTAAACACTCTATACACTATACAATATACACTCTGTACACATTAAACACTCTATACACTATACAATATACACTCTGTACACACTAAACACTCTATACACTCTACAATATACACTCTACACACTAAAGACTCTAAACACTCTACAATATATAGTTCTGAGCAGTGTAGATTGTAAAGCGTCCTTGGGTGTCTAGAAAGGCGCTATATAAGTGTAACGATAATAATAATAATAATAATAATAATATACTCTGTACACACTAAACACTCTATACACTATACAATATACATACTAAACACTCTATACACTATACAATATATACTCTGTACACACTAAACACTCTATACACTATACAATATACACTCTGCACACACTAAACACTCTATATACTATACAATATACATACTAAACACTCTATACACTATACAATATATACTCTGTACACACTAAACACTCTATACACTATACAATATACATACTAAACACTCTATACACTATACAATATATACTCTGTACACACTAAACACTCTATACACTATACAATATACACTCTGCACACACTAAACACTCTATACACTATACAATATACACTCTGTACACACTAAACACTCTACACACTAAAGACTCTAAACACTCTACAATATATACTCTGTACACACTAAACAATATACACTCTGTACACACTAAACACTCTATACACTATACAGTATACACTCTGTACACACTAAACACCCTATACACTATACAATATACACTCTGTACACACTAAACACTATACAGTATACACTCTGTACACACTAAACAATATACACACGAAACAATGTATACACTCTACAATATACACTCTGTACACACTAAACACTCTATACACTATACAGTATACACTCTGTACACACTAAACAATATACACACGAAACAATGTATACACTCTACAATATACACTCTGTACACACTAAGCACTCTATACACGATACACACTATACACTCTGCACACACCAAACACTCTATACACAATACACACTATACACTCTGTACACACTAAACAGTAAACAATATACACTCTGTACACACTAAACACCATACACACAGTAAACACTAAAAAATATACACTCTGTACATACTAAACATCCTATACACTCTGTACACACTAAACACTAAACAATATACACTCTACACACTAAACACCCTATACACTCTGTACACACTAAACACCCTATACATTATACAATATACACTCTGTACACACTAAACACCCTATACACTATACAATATACACTCTGTACACACCAAACACCCTATACACTATACACACTAAACAATGTACACTCTTTACACACTAAACACCCTATACACTATACAATATACACTCTGTAAACACTAAACACCCTATACACTCTATACACACTAAACAATGTACACTCTTTACACACTAAACACCCTATACACTATACAATATACACTCTGTACACACTAAACACCCTATACAATGTACACTCTGTACACACTAAACACGAAACAATATACACTCTTTAAACACTAAACACCCTATACACTAAACAATATACACTCTGTACACACTAAACACCCTATACACTATAGAATATACACTCTGTACACACTAAACTATATACACTCTGTACACACTAAACACTCTATACACTCTACAATATACACTCTACACACTAAAGACTCTAAACACTCTACAATATATAGTTCTGAGCAGTGTAGATTGTAAAGCGTCCTTGGGTGTCTAGAAAGGCGCTATATAAGTGTAACGATAATAATAATAATAATAATATACTCTGTACACACTAAACACTCTATACACTATACAATATACATACTAAACACTCTATACACTATACAATATATACTCTGTACACACTACACACTCTATACACTATACAATATACACTCTGCACACACTAAACACTCTATACACTATACAATATACACTCTGTACACACTAAACACTCTATACACTCTACAATATACACTCTACACACTAAAGACTCTAAACACTCTACAATATATAGTTCTGAGCAGTGTAGATTGTAAAGCGTCCTTGGGTGTCTAGAAAGGCGCTATATAAGTGTAACGATAATAATAATAATAATATACTCTGTACACACTAAACACTCTATACACTATACAATATACATACTAAACACTCTATACACTATACAATATATACTCTGTACACACTAAACACTCTATACACTATACAATATACACTCTGCACACACTAAACACTCTATACACTATACAATATACACTCTGTACACACTAAACACCCTATACACTATACAATATACACTCTGTACACACTAAACACTATACAGTATACACTCTGTACACACTAAACAATATACACACGAAACAATGTATACACTCTACAATATACACTCTGTACACACTAAACAGTAAACAATATACACTCTGTACACACTAAACACCATATACACAGTAAACACTAAACAATATACACTCTGTACACACTAAACACTAAACAATATACACTCTACACACTAAACACCCTATACACTATACAATATACACTCTGTACACACTAAACACCCTATACACTACACAATATACAATCTGTACACACTAAACACTCTGTACACACTAAACACTAAACAATATACACTCTGTACACACTAAACATCCTATAAAATATACACTCTGTACACATTAAAACACTAAACAATATACACTCTGTACACACTAAACACCCTATACACTATACAATATACACTCTGTACACAATAAACACTAAGCAATATACACTCTATACACACTAAACACTCTATACACTTTACAATATAAACTCTGTACACACTAAACACCTTATACACTATACAATATCCACTCTGCACACACTAAACACTATACACTCTATACAAAATATACTCTGTACACACTAAGCACTCTATACCCAATACACACTATACAGTCTGCACACACTAAACACTCTATACACTATACAACATGCACTCTGTACGCACTAAACACTCTATACACGATATACACTATACACACGAAACACTCTATACACTATACAATATACACTCTGTACACACTAAACACTCTATACACTCTGTACACACTAAACACCCTATAAACGAAACAATGTACACTCTGTACACACTAAACACTATACACTCTGTACACACTAAACACCCTATACACTATACAATATACACTCTGTACACACTAAACACTATACAGTATACACTCTGTACACACTAAACAATATACACACGAAACAATGTATACACTCTACAATATACACTCTGTACACACTAAACAGTAAACAATATACACTCTGTACACACTAAACACTAAACAATATACACTCTACACACTAAACACCCTATACACTATACAATATACACTCTGTACACACTAAACACCCTATACACTACACAATATACAATCTGTACACACTAAACACTAAACAATATACACTCTGTACACACTAAACATCCTATAAAATATACACTCTGTACACAGTAAAACACTAAACAATATACACTCTGTACACACTAAACACCCTATACACTATACAATATACACTCTGTACACAATAAACACTAAGCAATATACACTCTATACACACTAAACACTCTATACACTTTACAATATAAACTCTGTACACACTAAACACCTTATACACTATACAATATCCACTCTGCACACACTAAACACTATACACTCTATACAAAATATACTCTGTACACACTAAGCACTCTATACCCAATACACACTATACAGTCTGCACACACTAAACACTCTATACACTATACAACATGCACTCTGTACGCACTAAACACTCTATACACGATATACACTATACACACGAAACACTCTATACACTATACAATATACACTCTGTACACACTAAACACTCTATACACTCTGTACACACTAAACACCCTATAAACGAAACAATGTACACTCTGTACACACTAAACACTATACACTCTGTACACACTAAACACCCTATACACTATACAATATACACTCTGTACACACTAAACACTATACACTCTGTACACACTAAACACCCTATACACTATACAATATACACTCTGTACACACTAAACACTACACAATATACAATCTGTACACACTAAACACTAAACAATATACACTCTCTACACACTAAACACTCTATACACTATACACTCTCTACACATTAAACACTATAAAATATACGCTATGTACACACTAAACACCCTATACAATATACACACTAAACACTCTATACACTACACAATATATATTCTATACACACTAAGCACTCTATACACTTTACAATAAACATTTTGTACACACTAAACACTATACAATATACTCTCTGTACACACTAAACACCCTATACAATATATACTTTGTACACATTAAACACTAAACAATATACACTCTGTACACACTAAACACTAAGCAATTAACACTATGTACACACTAAACACTCTATACACTTTACAATATAAACTCTGTACACACTAAACACCTTATACACTATACAATATCCACTCTGCACACACTAAACACTATACACTCTATACAAAATATACTCTGTACATACTAAACACTCTATACACTATACAATATATACTCTGTACACACTGAACACCCTATACACTTTACAATATACACTCTGTACACACTAAACACCTTATACACTACACAAGATCCACTCTGTACACACTAAGCACTCTATACCCGATACACACTATACAGTCTGCACACACTCAACACTCTATACAAAATACACTCTGTACACACTAAACACTCTATACACGATACACACTATACACTCTGTACACAGTAAACACTGTATACACTATACAAAATACACTCTACTCACTAAACACTCTATACACTATACGATATACACTCTGTACATACTAAACACTCTATACACTCTGTACACACTGAACACCCTTTACACTATACAATATACGCTCTGTACACACTAAACACAATACACACTATACACTCTATACACACTAAATACCCTATACACTATACAATATACACTCTGTACACTCTATACACTATACAACATGCACTCTGTACGCACTAAACACTCTATACACGATATACACTATACACACGAAACACTCTATACACTATACAATATACACTCTGTACACACTAAACACTCTATACACTATATGATATACATTCTGTACATACTAAACACTCTATACTATACACACTGAACACCCTATATACTATACAATATACGCTCTGTACACACAAAACACTCTTTATACTATACAATATAAACTCTGTACACACTAAACACACTATATGATATACACTCTGTACATACTAAACACTCTATACACTCTACACTATACACACTGAACACCCTATACACTATACAATATACGCTCTGAACACACTAACCACTATAAACTATACACACTATACA
Organism: Hoplias malabaricus; assembly: GCF_029633855.1. Classification (NCBI taxonomy): domain Eukaryota; kingdom Metazoa; phylum Chordata; class Actinopteri; order Characiformes; family Erythrinidae; genus Hoplias; species Hoplias malabaricus. The sequence continues at coordinate 1,967,442 of NC_089814.1, forward strand.
CTTTATACTCTCTATAAACAATACACTCTATACACACTATAAACTACACACACTGAAGACTCTTTATAAACTACACACTATACCCTCTATAGACACAGTACACACTATACACTCTAAACACATTATAAATACTCTATACACTATAGACTCTATACAATATACACACTACACACAATATGCACTCTATACACACTGTACACTCTATACACAGTGTATACTTCATACACACTATATTATTATATTATATTATATTATATATATTTGTAGGAAATGTGACATGTTCAGAAAGTACAGCATAAAATAAACATTCAGCATAAACATTATTGCTTTATTAAAGGATCTGTAAAGTAACAATCTGGATGTTTGTATAATTCCTGTTTCATGTGTCAGAATGTAAAAAAAGGGTTAAATAAATAAAGATGTTTGTCTGTGCTGAGGAGGGGTGGGGGTGGTGAGGTTTAAGCTTTGATAAACCCAGCAGCAGTGTGTGTTATTCCTGATCCTTTCCTAATCCCGGTCTGTGTTTATTACAGTGTGTAAGATGGAGTTTGAATCTGAGGGAGGCTGTTTCTGTCATACCACACAGCGATGAGACAGACGGAGATCTTCCTCATCACAGGGGTCCGCAGCAGGTCGTACGCTGTGTACAGTGTTCTGCTCGACTGGATCTCCTTCTGCATGTGGGACTGGAGAACCTGAAGACCACACACACACACTTTAAAAACACACAGCTCCAGAACCTGTACACACCTACACCCCCCACACACACCCTAACCCTAGCTTATAGTAATGATAACTTACAGGAGATTAATTAAACACTGAGTCTGAGACATTAACATTTCATCACAATCCACTAAATACTCTGTTTGTTATTAATATCGCTGGAGTAGTCTTTTTATCATTAATAATACTGTATGAAGAATTTATTTAAGGTGTAATTCATTCAGTTAAAATCCCAGCCTCGGGAGAATGTTTACACTGTAGACAAGTCAAACAAGTCCCTATTTAAAACACACAAACTCTTCTGGACTCTCATCCCACCTGCTTTATCTGGAACACCTTAAAAACACACTAATGGCAGACTACCACATTAAAACAAACCTTAAACCACTACACCATTCAGAATATTTACTGAATAAATTCATACACACTGAATAACACCTTAAAAATATCTGAATTTCACTACAGCACTTAGAGAATACACTTCTTCAGACCAGAATACCACCTTAAAGAACATTTTATCTCTTAGAATACATGATCCATCTATAACACCACATCTGTATCTATAACACTCAATAACACAGCTATAACACCATATAATAACATATCAACAACACATCTATAATGTGTAACACTATCAATCACACCATTTGTAACATCACCTAGAACCATCTGTAATACCATCTAGAACTATCTAGAACATTGTCTATAACTGTTCCTGCTGCAGAACTATACTGCCTCTAATCCAGGAAATTAGGAAAGAAGTTTTCCTGGAATTCCTGGCTGTTTGCTGAGATAATCCCTGCTCAATTTTCTGCACCACGTTAAGAAGGGGGTGAACCAGGCCCAGGAGAACTGACTGGAGGAGATAGTCCTGCTTGTGTTAATCGTGTGGGACAGACGTCCGGTCAGTGCCTGTGGTCAGTGTTTGTGGCCAGGGGCTGTGGTCAGTGCCTGTGGTCAGTGTCTGTGGTCAGTGCCTGTGGCCAGGGGCTGTGGTCAGTGCCTGTCGTCAGTGCCTGTGGTCAATGCCCGAGGTCAGTGTCTGTGGTCAGCGGCTGTGGTCAGTGTCTGTGGTCAGCGGCTGTGGTTAGTGTCTATGCTCAGCGTCTGTGGTCAGTGGCTGTAGTCAGCAGCTGTGGTCAGCATCTGTGGTCAGTGGCTGTGGCCAGTGGCTGTGGTCAGTGGCTGTGATTATTGTCTGTGGTCTATGGCTATGGTCAGTGTCTGTGGTCAGTGGCTGTGATTAGTGTCTGTGGTCTATGGCTATGGTCAGCGTCTGTGGTCAGTGCCTGTGGTCAGTGGCTGTGATTAGTGGCTGTGGTCAGTCTCTGTGGTCAGTGGCTGTGATTATTGTCTGTGGTCTATGGCTATGGTCAGTGCCTGTGGTCAGTGGCTGTGATTAGTGTCTGTGGTCTATGGCTATGGTCAGTGTCTGTGGTCAGTGCCTGTGGGTAGTGTCTGTGATCAGTGGCTCTGGTCAGTCTTTGTACTCAGTCTCTGAAGCCAGGGGCTGTGGTCAGCGCCTGTTGTCAGTGGCTGTGGTCAGTTCCTGTGGTCAGTGGCTCTGGTCAGTCTCTGTACTCAGTGTCTGTAGTCAGTGGCTGTGGTCACCATCTGTGGTCAGTGGCTCTGGTCAGTTTCTGTACTCAGTCTCTGTGGCCAGGGGCTGTGGTCAGTGGCTGTGGTCAGCACCTGTCATCATCGCCTGTCGTCAGTGTCAGTGGTCAGTGGTCAGTGTCTGTGGTCAGATGCTGTGGTCAGCATCTATGGTCAGTTCCTGTGGTCAGTGGCTGTGGTCAGCGGCAGTGGTCAGTGGCAGTGGTCAGCATCTGTGGTCAGCGTCTGTGGTCAGTCTCTGTACTCAGTCTCTGTGGCCAGCGCCTGTCATCAGTGGCTGTGGTCAGTCTCTGTACTCAGTCTCTGTGGCCAGGGGCTGGGGTCAGTGGCTGTGGTCAGCACCTGTAGTCAGCATCTGTCGTCAGTCTCTGTGGTCAGTGGCTGTGATTAGTGTCTGTGATCAGCGGCTATGGTCAGCATCTGTGGTCGGTCTCTGTGGTCAGTGTCTGTGGTCAGCGTATGTGGTCAGTGTATGTGGTCAGCGTATGTGGTCCGTGTCTGTTGTCAGTGCCTGTGGTTGGTCTCTGTGGTCCGTGTCTGTTGTCAGTTCCTGTAGTCAGTGGCTGTGGACAGCATCTGTGGTCAGCGTCTGTGGTCACCGCTTGTGGTCAGCGCCTGTGGTCAGTGTCTGTGGTCAGCGCCTGTCGTCAGTGGCTGTGGTCAGTCTCTGTACTCAGTCTCTGTGGCCAGGGGCTGGGGTCAGTGGCTGTGGTCAGCACCTGTAGTCAGCATCTGTCATCAGTCTCTGTGGTCAGTGGCTGTGATTAGTGTCTGTGGTCAGCGGCTATGGTCAGCATCTGTGGTCGGTCTCTGTGGTCAGTGTCTGTTGTCAGTGCCTGTGGTTGGTCTCTGTGGTCAGTGTCTGTGGTCCGTGTCTGTTGTCAGTTCCTGTAGTCAGTGGCTGTGGACAGCATCTGTGGTCAGCGTCTGTGGTCACCGCTTGTGGTCAGCGCCTGTGGTCAGTGTCTGTGGTCAGTGCCTTTAGTCAGTGTCTGTGGTCAGTGACTGTGGTCAGCATCCAAAGTCAGCATCTGTGGTCAGTGCCTGTGGTCTGTGCCTTTAGCCCGTGCCTGTGGTCAGTGTCTGTTGTCAGTGCCTGTGGTCAGTGACTTCGGTCAACGTCCGAAGCCAGTGCCTGTGGTCAGTGTCCGAGGTCAGTGGCTGTGGTCAGTGCCTGTGGACAGAGTTTCAGTTTGTAGCAGAACTAAACCAACCCACCTCCAAAGTGATTTTCTCTGTCATTTCTGGGCGTCCATTTATTCTGGCGACACGGTGAAGCTGCTTCAGGGCTTCATCAGAACGACCATTCAACACCAGCCAGCGTGCAGACTCCGAATACCACCTTAAAACACACATTACAATCACTACATTTTCTTTTCGACTCCAAATATCATCTTAAAACACACTTTTCAATCACTAAATCCTAATTCAAACTCAGAATACCACCTTACAACACATACTGCAATCCCTATATATTAATTCACAACCAAATACCATGGTAAAACACATCTTACAATTCACAATATCTTCATTCAGAGTCTGGAAACCACATTAAAACACACACTACAATGTAAAGGATTGTACAGTGTGTTTAAGTTTCTGTGATATTTAGATTCTGAATGAAGATGGTAGTGAACTTTAATGTGGTTTTTAAGGTGGTATTTGGAGTTGAATTAAGTGAATTTCAGAATGTGTTAATTAATTCAGTCACTTAATTCAGACCCTAAATATCACATTAAAACATGTTTCAAAATCCACTACATCATTCAGATGACACATTTTATCATCCACTTTTTATCATCCACTTTTTATCATTTTATGATACCACTTTAAAACACATCTTAACATCTTTTAGAAAAAAGATCATTCACAAACTCCAAACAGCACTTTAAACAACTTAAAATTCACCACAACATTCTGAGTACATATTGAATGGAGAGTGTATAGAGTGAAGGTGTGTGTGTGTGTGTGTGTGTGTGTGTGTGTGTGTGTACCAGCTGTAGAGGAAGAACAGGAAGTACGGAGTACACACGGCCAGGTGAAGCTTCCTCCAGTCCTTGAGGCTGTAGGCCACGCCTGCCAGGATCATCTGACCAAAAGTGAAGAAGAAGGAGGAGATGGTGCCTACTAGGGTCCTGGTTTTAGTGGGAATCCACTCCACCTCTGGAAAAACACAGCCCCAATTATCAGATTAACTCCTGCATTCCTGAGTAAAATTATCAGATTAACTCCTGCATTCCTGAGTAAAATTATCAGATTAACTCCAGTGTTCCTGAGTGGGATTATCAGATTAACTCCTGCATTCCTGAGTAAGATTATCAGATTAACTCCTGCATTCCTGAGTAAAATTATCAGATTAACTCCAGTGTTCCTGAGTAAGATTATCAGATTAACTCCAGTGTTCCTGAGTGGGATTATCAGATTAACTCCTGCATTCCTGAGTAAAATTATCAGATTAACTCCAGTGTTCCTGAGTAAGATTATCAGATTAACTCCAGTGTTCCTGAGTGGGATTATCAGATTAACTCCTGCATTCCTGAGTAAAATTATCAGATTAACTCCAGTGTTCCTGAGTGGGATTATCAGATTAACTCCTGCATTCCTGAGTAAGATTATTAGATTAACTCCTGCATTCCTGAGTGGGATTATCAGATTAACTCCAGTGTTTCTGAGTGGGATTATCAGATTAACTCCTGCATTCCTGAGTAAAATTATCAGATTAACTCCTGCATTCCTGAGTAAAATTATCAGATTAACTCCAGTGTTCCTGAGTGGGATTATCAGATTAACTCCTGCATTCCTGAGTAAGATTATCAGATTAACTCCGGCATTCTTGAGTAAAATTATCAGATTTACTCCTACATTCCTGAGTAAAATTATCAGATTAACTCCAGTGTTCCCGAGTAAGATTATCAGATTAACTCCAGTGTTCCTGAGTGGGATTATCAGATTAACTCCAGTGTTCCTGAGTGGGATTATCAGATTAACTCCAGTGTTCCTGAGTGGGATTATCAGATTAACTCCTGCATTCCTGAGTAAAATTATCAGATTAACACCTGCATTCCTGAGTAAAATTATCAGATTAACTCCTGCATTCCTGAGTAAAATTATCAGGTTAACTCCTGCATTCATAAGTAAGATTATCAGATTAACTCCAGTTTTCCTGAGTAAAATTATAAGATTAACTCCTGCATTCCTGAGTAAGATTATCAGATTAACTCCTGCATTCCTGAGTGGGATAATCAGATTAACTCCAGTGTTCCTGAGTAAGATTATCAGATTAACTCCTGCATTCCTGAGTAAAATTATCAGATTAACTCCAGTGTTCCTGAGTGGGATTATCAGATTAACTCCTGCATTCCTGAGTAAGATTGTAAGATTAACTCCTGCATTCCTGAGTGGGATTATCAGATTAACTCCTGCATTCCTGAGTGGGATTATCAGATTAACTCCAGTGTTCCTGAGTGGGATTATCAGATTAACTCCTGCATTCCTGAGTAAAATTATCAGATTAACTCCCGCATTCCTGAGTAAAATTATCAGATTAACTCCTGCATTCCTGAGTAAAATTATCAGATTAACTCCTGCATTCCTGAGTAAAATTATCAGATTAACTCCTGCGTTCCTGGGTAAGATTATCAGATTAACTCCTGCATTCCTGAGTAAGATTATCAGATTAACTCCTGCATTCCTGAGTAAAATGATCAGATTAACTCCAGTGTTCCTGAGCAAGATCATCAGATTAACTCCTGCATTCCTGAGTAAAATTATCATATTAACTCCTGCATTCCTGAGTAAGATTATTAGATTAACTCCTGCATTCCTGAGTGGGATTATCAGATTAACTCCTGCATTCCTGAGTAAGATTATCAGATTAACTCCTGCATTCCTGAGTAAGATTATCAGATTAACTCCAGTGTTCCTGAGTGGGATTATAATATTAACTCCTGCATTCCTGAGTAAAATTATCAGATTAACTCCAGTGTTCCTGAGTGGGATTATCAGATTAACTCCAGTGTTCCTGAGTAAAATTATCAGATAAACTCCTGCATTCCTGAGTAAAATTATTAGATTAACTCCTGCATTCCTGAGTGGGATTATCAGATTAACTCCAGTGTTCCTGAGTGGGATTATCAGATTAACTCCTGCATTCCTGAGTAAGATTATCAGATTAACTCCGGCATTCTTGAGTAAAATTATCAGATTTACTCCTACATTCCTGAGTAAAATTATCAGATTAACTCCAGTGTTCCCGAGTAAGATTGTCAGATTAACTCCAGTGTTCCTGAGTGGGATTATCAGATTAACTCCAGTGTTCCTGAGTGGGATTATCAGATTAACTCCTGCATTCCTGAGTAAAATTATCAGATTAACACCTGCATTCCTGAGTAAAATTATCAGATTAACTCCTGCATTCCTGAGTAAAATTATCAGGTTAACTCCTGCATTCATAAGTAAGATTATCAGATTAACTCCAGTGTTCCTGAGTAAAATTATAAGATTAACTCCTGCATTCCTGAGTAAGATTATCAGATTAACTCCTGCATTCCTGAGTGGGATAATCAGATTAACTCCAGTGTTCCTGAGTAAGATTATCAGATTAACTCCTGCATTCCTGAGTAAAATTATCAGATTAACTCCAGTGTTCCTGAGTGGGATTATCAGATTAACTCCTGCATTCCTGAGTGGGATTATCAGATTAACTCCAGTGTTCCTGAGTGGGATTATCAGATTAACTCCTGCATTCCTGAGTAAAATTATCAGATTAACTCCCGCATTCCTGAGTAAAATTATCAGATTAACTCCTGCATTCCTGAGTAAAATTATCAGATTAACTCCTGCATTCCTGAGTCAAATTATCAGATTAACTCCTGCGTTCCTGGGTAAGATTATCAGATTAACTCCTGCATTCCTGAGTAAGATTATCAGATTAACTCCTGCATTCCTGAGTAAAATGATCAGATTAACTCCAGTGTTCCTGAGCAAGATCATCAGATTAACTCCTGCATTCCTGAGTAAAATTATCATATTAACTCCTGCATTCCTGAGTAAAATTATCATATTAACTCCTGCATTCCTGAGTAAGATTATTAGATTAACTCCTGCATTCCTGAGTGGGATTATCAGATTAACTCCTGCATTCCTGAGTAAGATTATCAGATTAACTCCTGCATTCCTGAGTAAGATTATCAGATTAACTCCAGTGTTCCTGAGTGGGATTATCAGATTAACTCGTGCATTCCTGAGTAAAATTATCAGATTAACTCCAGTGTTCCTGAGTGGGATTATCATATTAACTCCTGCATTCCTGAGTAAGATTATCAGATTAACTCCAGTGTTCCTGAGTGGGATTATCAGATTAACTCCTGCATTCCTGGGTAAAATGATCAGATTAACTCCTGCATTCCTGAGTAAGATTATCAGATTAACTCCAGTGTTCCTGAGTAAAATTATCAGATTAACTCCTGCATTCCTGAGTAAAATTATCAGATTAACACCTGAATTCCTGAGTAAGATTATCAGATTAACTCCAGTGTTCCTGAGTTAAATTATCAGATTAACTCCTGCGTTCCTGAGTAAAATTATTAGATTAACTCCTGCATTCCTGAGTGGGATTATCAGATTAACTCCAGTGTTCCTGAGTAAGATAATCAGATTAACTCCTGCATTCCTGAGTAAGATTATCAGATTAACTCCTGCATTCCTGAGTGGGATTATCAGATTAACTCCAGTGTACCTGAGTGGGATTATCAGATTAACTCCTGCATTCCTGAGTGGGATTATCAGATTAACTCCAGTGTTCCTGAGTGGGATTATCAGATTAACTCCAGTGTTCCTGAGTAAGATAATCAGATTAACTCCTGCATTCCTGAGTAAGATTATTAGATTAACTCCTGCATTCCTGAGTGGGATTATCAGATTAACTCCAGTGTTCCTGAGTGGGATTATCAGATTAACTCCTGCATTCCTGAGTAAGATTATCAGATTAATTCCAGTTCCTGACTGAGATTATCAGATTTAATGTAGGCATTACACACTGAGTGAGACGGCGTTCAGGATTACTCCGGATACAGACATTCCGGTAAGGAAGCGGAAAATGCAGTAAGCCAAATACGATGGAGCGAGAGCTGTAAATGATCCCAACACAGCCAGCTGGAAATACGACCAGATCAACAGAGCCTTCCGTCCAAACCTGCGGAGACACACACTCACCCTGTCACTCACACTCTCACTTACACATTCACTCACACACTCACTCATTCTCTCACAGTCACCAACAAACTCACAGTCAGCCACTCAGTCACTCATTCATTCACATATTCACTCAGACAGTTATACAGTCACTCACAAAATCACTTATTCATTCACACAGTCACTCATTCATTCACATTGTCACTCACACACTCACAGTCAATCAGTCACAATCACTTACACATCTGCACAGTGCTGTGTGGTTGTAGTGTATTCAGAGAGGTAAATGTGAAATACTTACATGCATGTGATGAGGTATTTACTTGCGTGTGATGAGGTAGTTACCTGTGTGTGATGAGGTAGTTACCTGCGTGTGACAAGGTAGTTACCTCTGTGTGATGAGGTATTTACCTGTGTGTGATGAGGTAGTTACCTGTGTGTGACGAGGTAGTTACCTCTGTGTGATGAGGTATTTACCTGTGTGTGATGAGTTAGTTACCTGTGTGTGATGAGGTAGTTACCTACATGTGATGAGGCAGTTACCTACGTGTGATGAGGCAGTTACCTGTCTGTGATGAGGTAGTTACCTGCGTGTGATGAGTTAGTTACCTGCGTGTGATGAGGTAGTTACCTGTCTGTGATGAGGTAGTTACCTGCGTGTGATGAGGTATTTACCTGTCTGTGATGAGGTATTTACCTGTCTGTGATGAGGTAGTTACCTGGGTTTGATGAGGTAGTTACCTGTGTGTGATGAGGTAGTTACCTGTCTGTGATGAGGTAGTTACCTACGTGTGATGAGGCAGTTACCTGTCTGTGATGAGGTAGTTACCTGCGTGTGATGAGTTAGTTACCTGCGTGTGATGAGGTAGTTACCTGGGTTTGATGAGGTAGTTACCTGCGTGTGATGAGGTAGTTACTTGCGTGTGATGAGGTTGTTACGTGCATGTGATGAGGTAGCTACCTGCATTTAATACGTATACTCACCTGTCTGAAAGTCCTCCGAAGATCATGGCGCCGGTCAGGACTCCGCCCATGAATATGGTCTGGCTCATCTGCTTCAGCGGCCTCAGCTTACACACCAGGTCCCACTGAGGACAGTCCACAACACAGAGTCAGAAACTCGGCCCCCAGCTCCACCCCAGAGTCAGAAACTCCACCCCAACTCCACAATAGAGTCAGAAACTCCGACTCAATCAAGCCCTAGAGTCAGAAACCCGGCCCCCAACTCTACCCCAGAGTCAGAAACTCCACACCAGAGTCAGAAACTCCGCCTCAACTCCGCCCCAGAGTCAGAAACTCGGCACCCAACTCCACCCCAGAGTCAGAGACTCCACCCCAACTCTACACCAGAGTCAGAAAGTCAAACACCCAGTCCACAGACTCTTATTCTGGAAACAGAGGAGTGTGGGGACAGGGAACAGTGGGGACCGAGTGGAAGGAGGATGATATCCCTGAGGAAGAGTTGGTGTCTCAGTGAAGTTGTGTCCAGCTGTGGTGGTCTAGAGTAATCCGTGCTGTGGCTGGATGCCGAGGCGTGTGTGTTTGTTTGTTTGTGTGTGTGTGTGTGTGTGTGTGTGTGTGTGTGTGTGTGTGTAAAGTGCAGCTGCCTCAGTGGGGTCCAGCTCTGAACTCAGGGGTTGAGTGTCAGAGTGAGAATTAAACACTGGGCTCAGGTTACAGCGCCTGGGAACACCGTCCCTCCATCTGTTCCCGTCTTCTTCCAGTCATTTATTACATGTCATAACAATGTGCAGTGACACACACACACACAGACACACACACACACACACCTCGGCATCCAGACAATCTCTCTCTCTCACACACACACACACACACACACACACACCAGGAGAAATACTGTTATTTCAAACACATCAATAAGATCCATATTATAGGCTTTTGCTGTAATTTAATTTAATATTTTCTGACAGAACTGAATCACCCACATTAATTTCCTCCCTGAAAAGGCTCAGAGGCACCTGGGATACCATTGCAACCACATAGCAACACCATAATAACCACGTGGGACACCAGAATATTCATATTAACAACCTGGCAATGACCTAGCAACCAGCGGATATATCATAGTAATCACCTGGCAACATCTTAGAAACTACTTGTAATGCATAAATAACTACCTGGCAACACCCTAGCAACACCATAGTAATTACATCAGATACCAGAAACATCAAAAAAAAAAAAAACCTGGAAATGCCCTAGCAATCAGCTGAAATACAACAATAACCACCTGGCAACACCCTAGAAACCACATGAGATACCACAGTAACTCCCTAGCAACATTCCTGCAATGACCTGTCATACCATTGCAACCCCATAGCAACACCATAGTAACAACATGTGACACCAGAATAATCACATAATCACATTGGATAACAGAAACATCCTAGCAACCAGCTGAAATACCATAGTAATCACCTGGCCACACTAAAACCAACTGAAACATTATCATAACACCCTAAAACAACTACCTAAAGCATCAAAGCACCTGTTTAGCAACACTCTAACAACCACAAATCAATCACTTTGCAATATCCAATACCCTAGAAACTAGAGGGATACCATAGCAAACACCCAACAACAAGTTAGCAACCACCTGGGACACCAGGTTCATGCAGAGGCCATGTTTGTTCTGTTTTAATTGATTTGAAGAGTTCGTAAAAAAGACAGACCTCAGAGACAATTGTGGAGAGGAATTCCTGTTTGTTGTAACTCCATCCGTCCCCACACGGTTCTGTCTGGTTCCCCCAGTCGCTCTCCTCCAGGCTGGAGTTCCGGGACAGGAGCTGCCACTGGGGCTGTGTGAAGCGGCTGCACTTGGACAGTTTGAGGGTGGACTGGTCCAGAGGGATGAAGACGCTCAGTAACAGGTCCGCGCTCAGTCCCGAGATGTTCCGGGCCTCGGCCTCAGAGCTGATGTTGGGAATTCTGCAGAAATGACCTGGAACGCCAGCAGTGAAGTTGTTGAGGAGGTTCTGACTCGCCATCAGGAGTCCGGGGATGGACAGCAACGTCACATGGATCAGTTGGAAGCGCCCAAACCCTCCAACCTCGTCCAGAAGATCCGCAAAACCCATCTCAGTCTTCTACAGGTCCAGAGCTCGGAGGGAGTGGTTCTCTGGAGGTTCTGGAGAAGTATAGTGTGTAATACAGTAATCCTTACCTTGTCAGGATCTGTTTGGCTCTGAGCTTCAGGACGTCTCAGAACCCTGTGAGTGTCTCTGTTTCTCTGAATTCCCCTTAATGTCTCAGAGTGTCTCAGAATGTCTTGCAGTGTCTCTGAGTGTCACAATGATTCAGGACTTTTGGAAGATGACCTCCTCGCTCCTCCTCCAAGCCGGTGGACCCCTGTAATCATTAATTTTTTTGGAGGGTTATCAGTTCTCCGGGGTCACATTCCACTCACCGCCAGAGAAACATCTGCCTCGTGGTTCTGCAACAGAACAACACAAAAACAACACAACACCCACTGAACACAAACACACACACGGCTGGAGAACCACAGCGGAGAACCCAGCAGAACACACTCCGCTCTCCATTCCACACTCCACAGAAACACACAGCACACACAACACAGAGAATGAGGGATGACCGGAGACACAGAAACTGAAAACTGAAATAACAGAAAGACGACAGACGGCAGGAATCAGACTCTTTACAGAAATTTATAAAACAAACATTAACACAGATGACGTGAAACACAGCAACAATCCGAATCTAGACTCTGAACTTTACACACAAAAACACACACGGCTACAGCATCCACACACACACACACATGGCTACAGCATCCACATACAAACACACACACACACACACACACACACACACACACACACATGGCGACAACACACACATGTCTACAGCATCCACAAACACAAAAACACACACACTGACCCTCACAGTGGACCACATGCTCTGAAGGTCCAGACTCTCTCCATGTTCTGTGTTCTCCTTGTTCTCTCGCTCAGGAACTGCTGCAAATCTGAAATCCCTTGCTCAGGAATTTTAGTAAAGAGCTTCAGAAGAAACTCAACGGCACTTTAATCCACACACACACACACACACACACACACACACACACACACACACACACGTATCGGTGTTAAAAAATGAAATGTCTGAGGCACACTTCCAAAGAGCAGAAATCATTGTAAGACACAGATCAAATGAAGGGATGAAATACTGAAGACAATGCTGTAGCTGTGTTGTATTGTGGTGTGGTGTGGTGTAGTGTATTGTGTTGTGGTGTGGTGTGGTGTAGTGTATTGTGGTGTGGTGTACTGTGGTGTGGTGTGGTGTAGTGTAGTGTATTGTGTTGTGGTGTACTGTGGTGTGGTGTGGTGTGGTGTAGTGTATTATGGTTTCGTGTATTGCATTGTACTGTGGTGTGGTGTAATGTATTGTGGTGTGGTGTAATGTGTTGTGGTGTGGTGTGGTGTAGTGTATGATGGTTTCGTGTATTGCGTTGTACTGTGGTGTAGTGTAATGTATTGTGGTGTGGTGTATTGTGATGTAGTGTTGTGTGGTGTAGTGTGGTGTATTGTGGTGTGGTGTAGTGTGATGTGGTGTATTGTGGTGTGGTGTGGTATGGTGTATTGTGGTGTGATGTGGTGTATTGTGGTGTGGTGTGGTGTGGTGTATTGTTGTGTGGTGCGGTGTGGTGGATTGTGGTGTGGTGTGGTGTATTGTGGTGTGGTGTGGTGTGGTGTATTGTGGTGTGGTGCGGTGTAGTGTGGTTTGGTGTGGTGTGGTGTGTTGTGGTGTGGTGTATTGTGGTGTGTTGTGGTGATGTGTAGTTTATTGTGCTGTGTTGTGTTGTGTTGTGGTGATGTGTAGTTTATTGTGCTGTGGTGTGTTGTGGTGTAGTGTGGTGTGGTGTGGTGTGTTGTATTGTGGTGTGGTGTGGTGTAGTGTGGTTTGGTGTGGTGTGGTGTGTTGTGGTGTGGTGTATTGTGGTGTAGTGTGGTGTGGTATGTTGTGGTGTGTTGTGGTGTATTGTGGTGTGGTGTGGTGTGATGTGATGTGGTATATTGTGGTGTGGTGTATTGTGGTGTGGTGTGGTATGGTGTATTGTGGTGTGGTATGGTGTGGTATGGTGTATTGTGGTGTGGTGTGGTGTATTGTGGTTTGGTGTGGTGTGGTGTAATGTAGAGTGGTGTGGTGTATTGTGGTGTGTTGTGGTGTGGTGTATTGTGGTGTAGTGTGGTGTGGTATGTTGTGGTGTGTTGTGGTGTATTGTGGTGTGGTGTGGTGTGATGTGATGTGGTATATTGTGGTGTGGTGTATTGTGGTGTGGTGTGGTATGGTGTATTGTGGTGTGGTATGGTGTGGTATGGTGTATTGTGGTGTGGTGTGGTGTATTGTGGTTTGGTGTGGTGTGGTGTAATGTAGAGTGGTGTGGTGTATTGTGGTGTGGTGTGGTGTGGTGTATTGTGGTGTGGCGTGGTGTATTGTAGTGTGGTGTATTGTGGTGTTGTGTGGTGTATTGTGGTGTGGTGTGGTGTATTGTAGAGTGGTGTGGTGTATTGTAGTGTGGTGTATTGTAGTGGGGTATGGTGTATTGTGGTGTGGTGTGGTGTATTTTAGTGTGGTGTGGTGTATTGTAGTGTGGTATGGTGTATTGTAGTGTGGTGTGGTGTATTGTAGTGGGGTGTGGTGTATTGAAGTGGGGTGTATTGTAGTGGGGTGTGGTGTGGTGTATTGTGGTGTGGTGTGGTGTATTGTGGTGTAGTGTGATGTGGTGTATTGTGATGTGGCTTGGTGTGGTGTGATGTGGTGTGGCGTGATGTGGTGTGCTGTATTGTATTGTAGTGTGGTGTATTGTAGTGGGGTGTGGTGTATTGTAGTGTGGTGTGGTGTGGTGTGGTGTATTGTAGTGGGGTGTGGTGTGGTGTAATGTGGTGTGGTGTGGTTTATTGTGTTGTGGTGTGGTGTATTGTGGTGTGGTGTATTGTAGTGTGGTGTATTGTAGTGGGGTGTGGTGTGGTGTATTGTGGTGTGGTGTGGTGTGGTGTATTGTGGTGTGGCATGGTGTATTGTGGTGTGGTGTGGTATGGTGTATTGTGGTGTGGCTTAGTGTGGTGTATTGTGGTGTGGTGTGGTGTATTGTGGTGTGGTGTGGTGTATTGTGGTGTGGCGTGGTGTATTGTGGTGTGGAATGGTGTATTATGGTGTGGTGTGGCATGGTGCATTGTGGTGTGGTGTGGTGTAATGTAGAGTGGTGTGGTGTATTGTAGTGTGGTGTGGTGTATTGTGGTGTGGTGTGGTGTGGTGTATTGTAGAGTGGTGTGGTGTATTGTGGAAGTTGTGAAAAGCGCTATATAAATAAATTTGATTTTGATTTTTTTTTATTGTAGTGTGGTGTATTGTAGTGGGGTATGGTGTATTGTGGTGTATTGTGGTGTGGTGTGGTGTATTTTAGTGTGGTGTGGTGTATTGTAGTGTGGTATGGTGTGTTGTGGTGTGGCGTGGTGTATTGTATTGTGGTGTGGCGTGGTGTATTGTATTGTGGTGTGGTGTATTGTAGTGGTGTGGTGTATTGTAGTGGGGTGTGGTGTGGTGTATTGTGGTGTGGTGTGGTGTATTGTGGTGTATTGTGGTGTGGCGTGGTGTATTGTGGTGTGGTGTGGTGTATTGTGGTGTGGAATGGTGTATTATGGTGTGGTGTGGTGTAATGTAGAGTGGTGTGGTGTATTGTGGTGTGGTGTGGTGTGGTGTATTGTGTTGTGGTGTATTGTAGTGGGGTATGGTGTATTGTGGTGTGGTGTGGTGTATTTTAGTGTGGTGTGGTGTATTGTAGTGTGGTGTGGTGTATTGTAGTGGGGTGTGGTGTATTGAAGTGGGGTGTGGTGTATTGAAGTGGGGTGTGGTGTGGTGTATTGTGGTGTGGTGTGGTGTATTGTGGTGTAGTGTGGTGTGGTGTATTGTGATGTGGCTTGGTGTGGTGTGATGTGGTGTGGCTTGGTGTGGTGTGATGTGGTGTGCTGTATTGTATTGTAGTGTGGTGTATTGTAGTGGGGTGTGGTGTATTGTGGTGTGTTGTGTGTATTGTAGTGTGGTGTGGTGTGATGTGGTGTATTGTAGTGGGGTGTGGTGTGGTGTAATGTGGTGTGGTGTGGTTTATTGTGTTGTGGTGTGGTGTATTGTGGTGTGGTGTATTGTAGTGCGGTGTATTGTAGTGGGGTGTGGTGTGGTGTATTGTGGTGTGGTGTGGTGTATTGTGGTGTGGTGTGGTGTATTGTGGTGTGGTGTGGTGTGGTGTATTGTGGTGTGGTGTGGTGTATTGTAGTGTGGTGTATTGTGGTGTTGTGTGGTGTATTGTGGTGTGGTGTGGTGCATTGTAGAGTGGTGTGGTGTATTGTAGTGTGGTGTATTGTAGTGGGGTATTGTAGTGGGGTATGGTGTATTGTGGTGTGGTGTGGTGTATTTTAGTGTGGTGTGGTGTATTGTAGTGTGGTATGGTGTATTGTAGTGTGGTGTGGTGTATTGTAGTGGGGTGTATTGTAGTGGGGTGTGGTGTGGTGTATTGTGGTGTGGTGTGGTGTATTGTGGTGTAGTGTGGTGTGGTGTATTGTGATGTGGCTTGGTGTGGTGTGATGTGGTGTGGCTTGGTGTGGTGTGATGTGGTGTGCTGTATTGTATTGTAGTGTGGTGTATTGTAGTGGGGTGTGGTGTATTGTGGTGTGTTGTGTGTATTGTAGTGTGGTGTGGTGTGGTGTGGTGTATTGTGGTGTGGTGTGGTGTAATGTGGTGTGGTGTGGTTTATTGTGTTGTGGTGTGGTGTATTGTGGTGTGGTGTATTGTAGTGGGGTGTGGTGTGGTGTGGTGTATTGTGGTGTGGTGTGGTGTATTGTGGTGTGGCATGGTGTATTGTGGTGTGGTGTGGTATGGTGTATTGTGGTGTGGTGTGGTGTATTGTGGTGTGGCTTAGTGTGGTTTATTGTGGTGTGGTGTGGTGTATTGTGGTGTGGTGTGGTGTATTGTGGTGTGGTGTGGTGTATTGTGGTGTGGCGTGGTGTATTGTGGTGTGGTGTGGTGTGGTGTATTGTGGTGTGGAATGGTGTATTATGGTGTGGTGTGGCATGGTGCATTGTGGTGTGGTGTGGTGTAATGTAGAGTGGTGTGGTGTATTGTAGTGTGGTGTGGTGTATTGTGGTGTGGTGTGGTGTGGTGTATTGTAGAGTGGTGTGGTGTATTGTGGAAGTTGTGAAAAGCGCTATATAAATAAATTTTATTTTGATTTTTTTTTATTGTAGTGTGGTGTATTGTAGTGGGGTATTGTAGTGGGGTATGGTGTATTGTGGTGTGGTGTGGTGTATTTTAGTGTGGTGTGGTGTATTGTAGTGTGGTATGGTGTGTTGTGGTGTGGCGTGGTGTATTGTATTGTGGTGTGGTGTATTGTAGTGGGGTGCGGTGTATTGTAGTGGGGTGTGGTGTATTGTGGTGTGGTGTGGTGTGGTGTGGCGTGGTGTATTGTGGTGTGGTGTGGTGTATTGTGGTGTGGAATGGTGTATTATGGTGTGGTGTGGTGTAATGTAGAGTGGTGTGGTGTATTGTGGTGTGGTGTGGTGTGGTGTATTGTGGTGTATTGTAGTGGGGTGTGGTGTGGTGTAATGTGGTGTGGTGTGGTTTATTGTGTTGTGGTGTGGTGTATTGTGGTGTGGTGTATTGTAGTGCGGTGTATTGTAGTGGGGTGTGGTGTGGTGTATTGTGGTGTGGTGTGGTGTATTGTGGTGTGGTGTGGTGTATTGTGGTGTGGTGTGGTGTGGTGTATTGTGGTGTGGTGTGGTGTATTGTAGTGTGGTGTATTGTGGTGTTGTGTGGTGTATTGTGGTGTGGTGTGGTGCATTGTAGAGTGGTGTGGTGTATTGTAGTGTGGTGTATTGTAGTGGGGTATTGTAGTGGGGTATGGTGTATTGTGGTGTGGTGTGGTGTATTTTAGTGTGGTGTGGTGTATTGTAGTGTGGTATGGTGTATTGTAGTGTGGTGTGGTGTATTGTAGTGGGGTGTATTGTAGTGGGGTGTGGTGTGGTGTATTGTGGTGTGGTGTGGTGTATTGTGGTGTAGTGTGGTGTGGTGTATTGTGATGTGGCTTGGTGTGGTGTGATGTGGTGTGGCTTGGTGTGGTGTGATGTGGTGTGCTGTATTGTATTGTAGTGTGGTGTATTGTAGTGGGGTGTGGTGTATTGTGGTGTGTTGTGTGTATTGTAGTGTGGTGTGGTGTGGTGTGGTGTATTGTGGTGTGGTGTGGTGTAATGTGGTGTGGTGTGGTTTATTGTGTTGTGGTGTGGTGTATTGTGGTGTGGTGTATTGTAGTGGGGTGTGGTGTGGTGTGGTGTATTGTGGTGTGGTGTGGTGTATTGTGGTGTGGCATGGTGTATTGTGGTGTGGTGTGGTATGGTGTATTGTGGTGTGGTGTGGTGTATTGTGGTGTGGCTTAGTGTGGTTTATTGTGGTGTGGTGTGGTGTATTGTGGTGTGGTGTGGTGTATTGTGGTGTGGTGTGGTGTATTGTGGTGTGGCGTGGTGTATTGTGGTGTGGTGTGGTGTGGTGTATTGTGGTGTGGAATGGTGTATTATGGTGTGGTGTGGCATGGTGCATTGTGGTGTGGTGTGGTGTAATGTAGAGTGGTGTGGTGTATTGTAGTGTGGTGTGGTGTATTGTGGTGTGGTGTGGTGTGGTGTATTGTAGAGTGGTGTGGTGTATTGTGGAAGTTGTGAAAAGCGCTATATAAATAAATTTTATTTTGATTTTTTTTTATTGTAGTGTGGTGTATTGTAGTGGGGTATTGTAGTGGGGTATGGTGTATTGTGGTGTGGTGTGGTGTATTTTAGTGTGGTGTGGTGTATTGTAGTGTGGTATGGTGTGTTGTGGTGTGGCGTGGTGTATTGTATTGTGGTGTGGTGTATTGTAGTGGGGTGCGGTGTATTGTAGTGGGGTGTGGTGTATTGTGGTGTGGTGTGGTGTGGTGTGGCGTGGTGTATTGTGGTGTGGTGTGGTGTATTGTGGTGTGGAATGGTGTATTATGGTGTGGTGTGGTGTAATGTAGAGTGGTGTGGTGTATTGTGGTGTGGTGTGGTGTGGTGTATTGTGGTGTGGTGTGGTGTGGTGTATTGTAGTGGGGTATGGTGTATTGTGGTGTGGTGTGGTGTATTTTAGTGTGGTGTGGTGTATTGTAGTGTGGTGTGGTGTATTGTATTGTAGTGGGGTGTGGTGTATTGAAGTGGGGTGTATTGTAGTGGGGTGTGGTGTGGTGTATTGTGGTGTGGTGTGGTGTATTGTGGTGTAGTGTGGTGTGGTGTATTGTGATGTGGCTTGGTGTGGTGTGATGTGGTGTGGCTTGGTGTGGTGTGATGTGGTGTGCTGTATTGTATTGTAGTGTGGTGTATTGTAGTGGGGTGTGGTATATTGTGGTGTGTTGTGTGTATTTTAGTGTGGTGTGGTGTGGTGTGGTGTATTGTAGTGGGGTGTGGTGTGGTGTAATGTGGTGTGGTGTGGTTTATTGTGTTGTGGTGTGGTGTATTGTGGTGTGGTGTATTGTAGTGCGGTGTATTGTAGTGGGGTGTGGTGTGGTGTATTGTGGTGTGGTGTGGTGTGGTGTGGTGTATTGTGGTGTGGCATGGTGTATTGTGGTGTGGCATGGTGTATTGTGATGTGGTGTGGTATGGTGTATTGTGGTGTGGTGTGGTGTATTGTGGTGTGGTATGGTGTATTGTGGTGTGGCTTAGTGTGGTGTATTGTGGTGTGGCGTGGTGTATTGTGGTGTGGCGTGGTGTATTGTGGTGTGGCGTGGTGTATTGTGGTGTGGTGTATTATGGTGTGGTGTGGCATGGTGCATTGTGGTGTGGTGTGGTGTAATGTAGAGTGGTGTGGTGTATTGTAGTGTTGTGTGTTGTATTGTGGTGTGGTGTGGTGTGGTGTATTGTGGTGTGGTGTGGTGTGGTGTATTGTAGAGTGGTGTGGTTTATTGTAGTGTGGTGTATTGTGGTGTGGTGTGGTGTATTTCAGTGTGGTGTGGTGTATTGTAGTGTGGTATGGTGTGTTGTGGTGTGGTATGGTGTATTGTAGTGTGGTGTGGTGTATTGTAGTGGGGTGCGGTGTATTGTAGTGGGGTGTGGTGTGGTGTATTGTGGTGTGGTGTGGTATGGTGCATTGTGGTGTGGTGTGGTGTAATGTAGAGTGGTGTGGTGTATTGTAGTGTGGTGTATTGTGGTGTGGTGTGGTGTATTGTAGAGTGGTGTGGTGTATTGTAGTGTGGTGTATTGTAGTGGGGTATTGTAGTGGGGTATGGTGTATTGTGGTGTGGTGTGGTGTGGTGTATTTTAGTGTGGTGTGGTGTGGTGTATTGTGGTGTGGTATGATGTATTGTGGTGTAGTGTGGTGTGGTGTATTGTGGTGTGGCTTGGTGTGGTGTGATGTGGTGTGGCTTGGTGTGGTGTGATATGGTGTGCTGTATTGTAGTGTGGTGTGGTTTATTGTAGTGTGGTAAGGTGTATTGTAGTGGGGTGTGGTGTATTGTGGTGTGTTGTGTGTATTGTAGTGTGGTTTGGTGTGGTGTATTGTAGTGGGGTGTGGTGTGGTGTAATGTGTTGTTGTGTGGTGTGGTGTATTGTAGTGTGGTGTATTGTAGTGGGGTGTGGTGTGGTGTATTGTGGTGTGGTGTGGTGTATTGTGGATTGTGGTGTGGTGTGGTGTATTGTGGTGTGGTGTATTGGGGTGTGGTGTGGTGTATTGTAGTGTTTTGTGGTGTGGTGTATTGTGGTGTGGTGTGGTGTGGTGTGGTGTATTTTGGTGTATTGTGGTGTGGTGTATTGTGGTGTGGCTTGGTGTGGTGTGGCTTGGTGTGGTGTGATATGGTGTGCTGTATTGTAGTGTGGTGTGGTGTATTGTAGTGTGGTGAGGTGTATTGTAGTGGGGTGTGGTGTATTGTGGTGTGTTGTGTGTATTGTGGTGTAGTGTGGTGTGGTGTATTGTGGTGTGGCTTGGTGTGGTGTGATGTGGTGTGGCTTGGTGTGGTGTGATATGGTGTGCTGTATTGTAGTGTGGTGTGGTGTGGTGTATTGTGGTGTGGTGTGGTGTATTGTGGATTGTGGTGTGGTGTGGTGTATTGTGGTGTGGTGTATTGGGGTGTGGTGTGGTGTATTGTAGTGTTTTGTGGTGTGGTGTATTGTGGTGTGGTGTGGTGTGGTGTATTTTGGTGTATTGTGGTGTGGTGTGGTGTATTTTGGTGTGGTGTGGTGTTTTGTGGTGTGGTTTGGTTCGGTGTATTGTGGTGTGGTTTGGTGTATTGTGGTGTGGTGTGGTGTGGTGTATTGTGGTGTGGTATGGTGTGGTATGGTGTATTTTGGTGTATTGTGGTGTGGTGTATTGTGGTGTGGTGTGGTGTATTGTGGTGTGGTGTGGTGTATTGTGGGGTGGTGTGGTATGGTGTATTGTGGTGTGGTGTGGTGTGGTATGGTGTATTGTGGTGTGGTGTGGTGTATTGTGGTGTGGTGTATTGTGGTGTGCTGTGGTATGGTGTATTGTGGTGTAGTGTGGTGTGGTGTATTGTGGTGTGGCTTGGTGTGGTGTATTGTGGTGTGGTGTATTGTGGTATGGTGTGGTGTATTGTGGTGTGGTGTGGTGTATTGTGGTGTGGCGTGGTGTATTGTGGTGTGGCGTTGTGTATTGTAGTGTGATGTGGTGTATTGTGGTGTGAAATGGTGTATTGTGGTGTGGTGTGGTATGGTGTATTGTGGTGTGGTGTGGTGTAATGTAGAGTGGTGTGGTGTATTGTGGTGTGGAATGGTGTATTGTGGTGTGGTGTGGTGTGGTGTATTGTGGTGTGGCGTGGTGTATTGTAGTGTGGTGTGGTGTATTGTGGTATGGTGTGGTGTATTGTGGTGTGGTGTGGTGTATTGTAGTGGGGTATTGTAGTGGGGTATGGTGTATTGTGGTGTGGTGTATTGTGTTGTGGTGTGGTGTATTGTAGTGTGGTGTGGTGTATTGTAGTGTGGTGTGGTGTAATGTAGTGTGGTGTATTGTAGTGTGGTGTGGTGTATTGTGGTGTGGTGTGGTGTATTGTAGTGTGGTGTATTGTAGTGGGGTGTGGTGTGGTGTATTGTGGTGTGGTGTGGTGTATTGTAGAGTGGTGTGGTGTATTGTAGTGGGGTATTGTAGTGGGGTATGGTGTATTGTGGTGTGGTGTATTGTAGTGGGGTATTGTAATAGGGTATGGTGTATTGTGGTGTGGTGTGGTGTATTGTAGTGGGGTATGGTGTATTGTGGTGTGGTGTGGTGTATTGTAGTGTGGTGTGGTGTATTGTAGTGTGGTGTATTGTAGTGGGGTGTGGTGTGGTGTGTTGTTTTGTGGTGTGGTATGGTGTATTGTGGTGTGGTATGGTGTATTGTGGTGTGGTATGGTGTATTATGGTGTGGTGTGGTGTATTGTGGTGTGGTATGGTGTATTATGGTGTGGTGTGGTGTATTGTGGTGTGGTGTGGTATGGTGTATTGTGGTGTGGTGTGGTGTATTGTAGTGGGGTGTGGTGTGGTGTATTGTAGAGTGGTGTGGTGTATTGTAGTGGGGTGTAGTGTGGTGTATTGTAGAGTGGTGTGGTGTATTGTAGTGGGGTATTGTAGTGGGGTATGGTGTATTGTGTTGTGGTGTGGTGTATTGTAGTGTGGTGTGGTGTATTGTAGTGTGGTGTGGTGTAATGTAGTGTGGTGTATTGTAGTGTGGTGTGGTGTATTGTGGTGTATTGTAGTGTGGTGTATTGTAGTGGGGTGTGGTGTGGTGTATTGTGGTGTGGTGTGGTGTATTGTAGAGTGGTGTGGTGTATTGTAGTGTGGTGTATTGTAGTGGGGTATTGTAGTGGGGTATGGTGTATTGTGGTGTGGTGTATTGTAGTGGGGTATTGTAATAGGGTATGGTGTATTGTGGTGTGGTGTGGTGTATTGTAGTGGGGTATGGTGTATTGTGGTGTGGTGTGGTGTATTGTAGTGTGGTGTGGTGTATTGTAGTGTGGTGTATTGTAGTGTGGTATGGTGTATTATGGTGTGGTGTGGTGTATTGTAGTGGGGTGTGGTTTGGTGTATTGTAGTGTGGTGTATTGTAGTGGGGTGTGGTGTGGTGTGTTGTATTGTGGTGTGGTATGGTGTATTGTGGTGTGGTATGGTGTATTGTGGTGTGGTGTGGTATGGTGTATTATGGTGTGGTGTGGTGTATTGTGGTGTGGTGTGGTATGGTGTATTGTGGTGTGGTGTGGTGTATTGTAGTGGGGTGTGGTGTGGTGTATTGTGGTGTGGTATGGTGTATTATGGTGTAGTGTGGTGTAGTGTGGTGTGGTGTATTGTGGTGTGGCTTGGTGTGGTGTGATGTGGTGTGGTGTATTTTATTGTGGTGAGGTGTATTGTAGTTTGGTGTATTGTGGTGTGGTGTGGTGTATTGTGGTGTGTTGTGGTGTATTGTGGTGTGGTGTGGTGTGGTGTATTGTGGTGTGGTGTGGTGTGGTGTGGTGTATTGTAGTGGGGTGTGGTGTGGTGTATTGTGGTGTGGTGTGGTGTATTGTGGTGTGGTGTGGTGTATTGTGGTGTGGTATGGTGTATTGTGGTGTTGTGTGGTGTGGTGTATTGTGGTGTGGCTTGGTGTGGTGTATTTTAGTGTGGTGTGGTGCATTGTAGTGTGGTGAGGTGTATTGTAGTTTGGTGTATTGTAGTGTGGTGTGGTGTTGTGTATTGTAATGGGGTGTGGTGTATTGTGGTGTGGTGTGGTGTATTGTAGTGTGTTGTGATGTGGTGTATTGTGGTGTGGAATGGTGTATTTTCGTATGGTGTGGTGTGGTATGGTGTATTGTGGTGTGGTGTGGTGTGGTGTATTGTAGTGGGGTGTGGTGTGGTGTATTGTGGTGTGGTGTGGTGTATTGTGGTGTGGTATGGTGTATTGTTGTGTTGTGTGGTGTAGTGTGGTGTGGTACGTGTATTGTGGTGTGGTGTGGTGTGGTGTAGTGTGGTGTGGTATGGTGTATTGTGGTGTGGTATGGTGTATTGTAGTGTGGTGTGGTGTAGTGTGGTGTGGTATGGTGTATTGTGGTGTGGTATGGTATATTGTGGTGTGGTGTGGTGTAGTGTGGTGTGGTATGGTGTATTGTGGTGTGGTATGGTGTATTGTAGTGTGGTGTGGTGTAGTGTGGTGTGGTATGGTGTATTGTGGTGTGGTGTGGTGTATTGTGGTGTGGTATGGTGTATTGTGGTGTGGTGTGGTGTAGTGTGGTGTGGTATGGTGTATTGTGGTGTTGTATGGTGTATTGTAGTGTGGTGTGGTGTAGTGTGGTGTGGTATGGTGTATTGTGGTGTGGTGTGGTGTATTGTAGTGTGGTGTGGTGTGGTGTATTGTAGTGGGGTGTGGTGAGGTGTTTTGTGGTGTGGTGTATTGTAGTGTGGTGTGGTGTATTGTAGTGGGGTGTGGTGTGGTGTATTGTAGTGTGGTGTGGTGTATTGTAGTGGGGTGTGGTGTGGTGTATTGTGGTGTGGTGTGGTGTATTGTAGTGGGGTGTGGTGTGGTGTATTGTGGTGTGGTGTGGTGTATTGTAGTGTGGTGTGGTGTATTGTAGTGGGGTGTGGTGTATTGTAGTGGGGTGTGGTGTGGTGTGGTGTATTGTGGTGTGGAATGGTGTATTGTGGTGTATTGTGGTGTATTGTGGTGTGGGGTGGTATGGTGTATTGTGGTGTGGTGTGGTGTATTGTGGTGTGGTGTGGTGTATTGTAGTGGGGTGTGGTGTGGTGTATTGTAGTGTGGTGTGGTGTATTGTATTGTGGTGTGGTGTGGTGTATTGTGGTGTGGTGTGGTGTAGTGTGGTGTGGTATGGTGTATTGTGGTGTGGTGTGGTGTATTGTGGTGTGGTGTGGTGTATTGTAGTGTGGTGTGGTGTATTGTGGTGTGGTGTGGTGTATTGTAGTGGGGTGAGGTGTAGTGGGGTGTGGTGTGGTGTATTGTAGTGGGGTGAGGTGTAGTGGGGTGTGGTGTGGTGTGGTGTATTGTGGTGTGGTATGGTGTATTGTGGTGTAGTGTGGTGTGGTGTATTGTGGTGTGGCTTGGTGTGGTGTGATGTGGTGTGGTGTATTGTAGTGTGGTGTGGTGCATTGTAGTGTGGTGAGGTGTATTGTGGTGTATTGTAGTGTGGTGTGGTGTATTGTAGTGGGGTGTGGTGTGGTGTATTGTGGTGTGGTGTGGTGTATTGTGGTGTATTGTGGTGTGGTGTGGTGTGGGGTGGTATGGTGTATTGTGGTGTGGTGTGGTGTATAGTGGTGTATTGTGGTGTGGTGTGGTGTATTGTAGTGTGGTGTATTGTAGTGGGGTGTGGTGTGGTGTATTGTGGTGTGGTGTGGTGTATTGTGGTGTGGAGTGGTATGGTGTATTGTGGTGTGGTGTGGTATGGTGTATTGTGATGTGGTATGGTGTATTGTGGTGTAGTGTGGTATGGTGTATTGTGGTGTGGTGTTGTGTATTGTGGTGTGGTGTGGTGTACTGTGGATTGTGGTGTGGTGTGGTGTATTGTGGTGTGGTGTTGTGTATTGTGGTTTGGTGTGGTGTGGTGTATTGAGGTGTGATGTGGTGTGGTGTATTGTGGTGTGGTGTTGTGTATTGTGGTGTGGTGTGGTGTACTGTGGATTGTGGTGTGGTGTGGTGTATTGTGGTGTGGTGTGGTGTATTGTGGTGTGGTGTTGTGTATTGTGGTGTGGTGTGGTGTACTGTGGATTGTGGTGTGGTGTGGTGTAGTGTGGTGTGGTATGGTGTATTGTGGTGTGGTGTGGTGGTGTGTTGTGGTGTATTGTAGTGTGGTGTGGTGTATTGTAGTGTGGTGTGGTGTATTGTAGTGTGGTGTGGTGTATTGTAGTGGGGTGAGGTGTAGTGGGGTGTGGTGTGGTGTGGTGTATTGTGGTGTGGTGTGGTGTATTGTGGTGTGGCTTGGTGTGGTGTGATGTGGTGTGGTGTATTGTAGTGTGGTGTGGTGCATTGTAGTGTGGTGAGGTGTATTGTAGTGGGGTGTGGTGTATTGTAGTGGGGTGTGGTGTGGTGTATTGTGGTGTGGTGTGGTGTGGTGTATTGTGGTGTGGTGTGGTGTATTGTGGTGTGGGGTGGTATGGTGTATTGTGGTGTGGTGTGGTGTATTGTGGTGTGGGGTGGTGTGGTGTATTGTAGTGTGGTGTGGTGTATTGTAGTGGGGTGTGGTGTGGTGTATTGTAGTGTGGTGTGGTGTATTGTAGTGGGGTGTGGTGTGGTGTATTGTAGTGTGGTGTGGTGTATTGTATTGTGGTGTGGTGTGGTGTATTGTGGTGTGGTGTGGTGTATTGTAGTGTGGTGTGGTGTATTGTAGTGTGGTGTGGTGTATTGTGGTGTGGTGTGGTGTATTGTAGTGGGGTGAGGTGTAGTGGGGTGTGGTGTGGTGTGGTGTATTGTGGTGTGGTATGGTGTATTGTGGTGTAGTGTGGTGTGGTGTATTGTGGTGTGGCTTGGTGTGGTGTGATGTGGTGTGGTGTATTGTAGTGGGGTGTGGTGTGGTGTATTGTGGTGTGGTGTGGTGTATTGTGGTGTGGAGTGGTGTATTGTGGTGTGGTGTGGTGTGGTGTATTGTGGTGTATTGTGGTGTGGTGTATTGTGGTGTGGTGTGGTGTATTGTAGTGTGGTGTATTGTAGTGGGGTGTGGTGTGGTGTATTGTAGTGTGGTGTATTGTGGTGTGTTGTGGTGTATTGTGGTGTAATGTACTGTGGTGTGGTGTGGTGTATTGTGGTGTAATGTACTGTGGTGTGGTGTGGTGTATTGTGGTGTGGTGTGTTGTGGTGTGGTTTGGTGTATTGTGGTGTGGTGTGGTGTATTGTAGTGTGGTGTGGTGTATTGTAGTGTGGTGTGGTGTATTGTGGTGTGTTGTGGTGTATTGTGGTGTGGTGTGGTGTATTGTGGTGTGTTGTGGTGTATTGTGGTGTGGTGTGGTGTATTGTGGTGTGGTGTAAAGTACTGTGGTGTGGTGTGGTGTATTGTAGTGTGGTGTGGTGTATTGTGGTGTGGTGTATTGTGGTGTGTTGTGGTGTATTGTGGTGTGGTGTGGTGTATTGTAGTGTGGTGTGTTGTGGTGTAATGTACTGTGGTGTGGTGTGGTGTGGTGTGTTGTGGTGTATTGTAGTGTAATGTATTGTGATGTGTTGTGGTGTATTGTAGTGTAATGTATTGTGATGTGGTGTGGTGTATTGTGGTGTGGTGTATTGTGGTGTATTGTGGTGTGGTGTGGTGTATCGTAGTGTGGTGTGGTGTATCGTGGTGTGTTGTGGTGTATCATGGTGTATTGTGGTGTGGTGTGGTGTATTGTGGTGTATTGTGGTGTGGTGTGGTGTGGTGTATTGTGGTGTGGTGTGGTGTGGTGTATCGTAGTGTGGTGTGGTGTATCGTGGTGTGTTGTGGTGTATCATGGTGTATTGTGGTGTGGTGTGGTGTATTGTGGTGTGGTGCCTTGTGGTGTGGCATGGTGTATTGTGGTGTGGTGTATTGTAGTGTGTTGTGGTGTATTGTGGTGTGGTGTGGTGTATTGTATTGTGGTGTGGTGTATTGTAGTGTGTTGTGGTGTATTGTGGTGTGCTATGGTGTATTGTGGTGTGGTGTGGTGCCTTGTGGTGTGGCATGGTGTATTGTGGTGTGGTGTATTGTAGTGTGGTGTGGTGTATCGTGGCGTGGTGTATTGTAGTGTGGTGTGGTGTGGTGTATCGTGGCGTGGTGTATTGTGGTGTGGTGTGGTGTGGTGTATCGTGGTGTGGTGTATTGTAGTGTGGTGTGGTGTATTGTGGTGTGGTGTGGTGTATTGTAGTGTGGTGTGGTGTATTGTGGTGTATTGTGGGGTGGTGTGGTGTGGTGTATTGTGGTGTTGTGTGGTGTATTGTAGTGTGGTGTGGTGTAATGTGGTGTGGTGTAATGTACTGTGGTGTGGTGTGGTGTATTGTAGTGTGGTGTGGTGTATTGTGGTGTGGTGTATTGTAGTGTGGTGTGGTGTATTGTGGTGTATTGTGGTGTGGTGTGGTGTATTGTAGTGTGTTGTGGTGTAATGTACTGTGGTGTGGTGTGGTGTGGTGTGTTGTGGTGTATTGTAGTGTAATGTATTGTGATGTGGTGTGGTGTGGTGTGTTGTGGTGTATTGTAGTGTGGTGTGGTGTATCGTGGTGTGGTGTATTGTAGTGTGGTGTGGTGTATTGTGGTGTGGTGTGGTGTATTGTAGTGTGGTGTGGTGTATTGTGGTGTATTGTGGGGTGGTGTGGTGTGGTGTATTGTAGTGTGGTGTGGTGTATTGTGGTGTGGTGTAATGTACTGTGGTGTGGTGTGGTGTATTGTAGTGTGGTGTGGTGTATTGTGGTGTGGTGTATTGTAGTGTGGTGTGGTGTATTGTGGTGTGGTGTGGTGTATTGTGGTGTATTGTGGTGTGGTGTGGTGTATTGTAGTGTGGTGTGTTGTGGTGTGTTGTGGTGTAATGTACTGTGGTGTGGTGTGGTGTGGTGTGTTGTGGTGTATTGTAGTGTAATGTATTGTGATGTGGTGTGGTGTGTTGTGGTGTATTGTAGTGTAATGTATTGTGATGTGGTGTGGTGTATTGTGATGTGGTGTGGTGTATTGTGGTGTGGTGTGGTGTATTGTAGTGTGGTGTGGTGTATTGTGGTGTGGTGTGGTGTATTGTAGTGTGGTGTGGTGTATTGTGGTGTGGTGTGGTGAGGTGTATTGTGGTGTGGTGTGGTGTATTGTAGTGTGGTGTGGTGTATTGTAGTGTATTGTGGTGTGGTGTGGTGTATTGTGGTGTGGTGTGGTGTATTGTGGTGTGGTGTGGTGTATTGTAGTGTGGTGTGGTGTATTGTGGTGTATTGTGGTGTGGTGTGGTGTATTGTAGTGTGGTGTGGTGTATTGTGGTGTGGTGTGGTGTATTGTAGTGTGGTGTGGTGTATTGTGGTGTGGTGTGGTGTATTGTAGTGTATTGTGGTGTGGTGTGGTGTATTGTGGTGTGGTGTGGTGTATTGTAGTGTGGTGTGGTGTATTGTGGTGTGGTGTGGTGTATTGTAGTGTATTGTGGTGTGGTGTGGTGTATTGTGGTGTGGTGTGGTGTATTGTGGTGTGGTGTGGTGTATTGTGGTGTGGTGTGGTGTATTGTAGTGTGGTGTGGTGTATTGTGGTGTGGTGTATTGTAGTGTGGTGTGGTGTATTGTAGTGTATTGTGGTGTGGTGTATTGTAGTGTGGTGTGGTGTATTGTAGTGTATTGTGGTGTGGTGTGGTGTATTGTGGTGTGGTGTGGTGTATTGTGGTGTGGTGTGGTGTATTGTGGTGTGGTGTGGTGTATTGTAGTGTGGTGTGGTGTATTGTGGTGTGGTGTGGTGTATTGTAGTGTGGTGTGGTGTATTGTGGTGTGGTGTGGTGTATTGTGGTGTGGTGTGGTGTATTGTGGTGTGGTGTGGTGTATTGTAGTGTGGTGTGGTGTATTGTGGTGTGGTGTGGTGTATTGTAGTGTGGTGTGGTGTATTGTGGTGTGGTGTATTGTGGTGTGGTGTGGTGTATTGTGGTGTGGTGTATTGTAGTGTGGTGTGGTGTGGTGTATTGTGGTGTGGTGTGGTGTATTGTGGTGTGGTGTGGTGTATTGTGGTGTGGTGTGGTGTATTGTGGTGTGGTGTGGTGTGGTGTATTGTAGTGTGGTGTATTGTAGTGTGGTGTGGTGTATTGTGGTGTGGTGTGGTGTATTGTGGTGTGGTGTGGTGTATTGTAGTGTGGTGTGGTGTATTGTGGTGTGGTGTGGTGTGGTGTATTGTGGTGTGGTGTGGTGTATTGTAGTGTGGTGTGGTGTATTGTAGTGTGGTGTGGTGTATTGTGGTGTGGTGTGGTGTATTGTGGTGTGGTGTGGTGTATTGTAGTGTGGTGTGGTGTATTGTGGTGTGGTGTGGTGTGGTGTATTGTGGTGTGGTGTGGTGTATTGTGGTCCTGGAGGAACCCTGTGCTTGTGGAAAGCTGTAGAGCCCCTTCACTCTCGACTCTCATGGCCTGCCTCTTAGAGGAGAACAAGATCATTTGTGTTATCACACAGTAACTAAGGTCACAACGTTTTTACCACAGGCATAGGGTTTAGAAAGAGAGTCAGTGAGGCAGGGGGAGGGAGTGTGTACACACACACACACACACATGCACACTCACGTTAAACATGTTGTGCAGAGGAGTCAATATTGACACATTCATATATAGAGCAGAGGCCTGTCATTGCCACATAGCGATCCCGCATTCAAACACCTGAAATCATTCATTACTGGCCAAGACCATCGAGTTACAGCTCAATTAATAAACACCTTTAAAATTAAGAATTAAGTTAATAAATAAGTTAATTATAATGCTTAGATTTTTCTGATTGTTTATTATCACTTTTATAAACAATAAACAAGCATCTTTACAGATTAAAACCCAATACAAGCGGTTTTAACACATTATACACATTATACATTCAACAGTGACCCGCTGAAGAGTGCGCCACCGGATTAAAGTCCACATTATTTATAAACACTACATAAATATTAAGAGGTTCTAACATATTAATATAGAGGTGTAGTGGTGTACAGAGGAGGTGTGTAATGGTGTATAGTACTCTGTGCTGGTTTTAATGGGATTATGGGGACGTTTATGGGCTGCGGGGATTGATGGGGGCGGGTTTATGAGGTGTGAGATGAAGAGGGAGGGGCTCTGACTGAGGCAGGAATGTTAATTGGTCCATTTTTAAGGCTGTGCTTATTTTGTATTGTGTGTGTGTGTGTGTGTGTGTGTGTGTGTGTGAGAGAGAGAGAGAGAGAGAGAGAGAGAGAGAGAGAGAGAGAGAGAGAGAGAGAGAGAGAGAGAGAGAGAGAGAGAGAGAGAGACATGAAACGAAATCTCTGACCTGATAAATCCATAATCTCTAATAGAACAGAGAACAGTGAGAACAGATAGAGAACCGAGAGAACATTGAAAACAGTGAGAACTAAGAGAGAACAGTGAGAACAGATAGAGAAATGAGAGAATGGTGACAACAAAGAGAGAACTGAGAGAACAGTGAGAACAGAGAACAGAACTGAGAGAAAGGAGCGAGAACAGACAACAGTGAGATCAGAGAGAGAACTGTGAGAAAGGAGAGAACAGATAACAGAGAAAACAGTGTGAGAATTGTGAGAACAGAGAGAGAAGAGAAGAGAGAGAGAACAGTGAAAGGACAGAACTGTGAGAACAGAGAGAGAACAAAATGGTGAGAACAGAGAGAGAACTGTGAAAACAGTGAGAACAGAGAGAATAGTAAGAACAGAGAGAGAATAGGGAGAACAGTGAGAACAGAGAGAATAGTAAGAACAGAGAGAGAATAGGGAGAACAGTGAGAACAGAGAGAATAGTAAGAACAGAGAAAAAACAGTGAGAACAGAGACAATAGTGAGAATAAAAAGAACAAAGAGAACAGTAAGAACAGAGAGAGAGAATAGTGAGAACAGTAGGAACAGGGAGAATAGTGAGAACAGTGAGAACAGAGAGAGTAGTGAGAAGAGTAAGAACAGAGAGAGAGAGAACAGTGAGAACAGAGAGTAGTGAGAACAGTGAGAACAGTAAGAACAGAGAGTAGTGAGAACAGTGAGAACAGTAAGAACAGTAGGAACAGAGAGAATAGTAAGAACAGAGAGAACCGAGAGAATAGTGAGAAAAGAAAGATAATAGTGAGAACAGAGAGAATAGTAAGAACAGTAAGAACAGAGAGAGCAGGGAGAACAGAGAGAACAGTGAGAACAGTGAGAACAGAGAACAGTAAGAACAGAGAGAAAACAGTAAGTACAAAGAGAACAGTGAGAACAGAGAGAATAGTGAGAACAGCAAGAAGAGAGAGAATAGTTAGAACAGCGTGAACAGAGAGAATAGAGAAAGAACAGAGAACAGAGAACAGTAAGAACAAAGAGAGAATAGTGAGAATAATGAGGAGAGAACAGTAAGAACAGAGAGAGAACTGAGAGAACAGTAAGAACAGAGAGAGAGCAAAGAATAGAGAGAACAGAGACAGAATACTGAGAGCAGAGAACAGTAAGAACAGATAGAGAATAGTGAGAACAGTGAGAAAAGTGGGAACAGAGAGAGAATAGTGAGAACAGAGAGAACAGTTAGAACAGTAAGAACAGAGAGAGAATAGAGAGAACAGAGAGAACAGTGAGAATAGTGAGAACAGAGAACAGTAAGAACAAAGAGAGAATAGTGAGAACAGTAAGAACAGAGAGAACAATGAGAACAGTGGGAATAGTGGGAACAAAGAGAGAACAGTAAGAACAGAGAGAGAACAGAGAGAACAGTGGGAATAGTGGGAACAGAGAGAGAACAGTGAGAAAAGAGAGAACAGTTAGAACAGTAAGAACAGAGAGAGAGCAAAGAATAGAGAGAACAGAGACAGAATACTGAGAGCAGAGAACAGTAAGAACAGATAGAGAATAGTGAGAACAGTGAGAAAAGTGGGAACAGAGAGAGAATAGTGAGAACAGAGAGAACAGTTAGAACAGTAAGAACAGAGAGAGAATAGAGAGAACAGAGAGAACAGTGAGAACAGTGGGAACAGAGAACAGTAAGAACAAAGAGAGAATAGTGAGAACAGTAAGAACAGAGAGAACAATGAGAAGAGTGGGAACAGTAAGAACAAAGAGAGAACAGTGAGAATAGAGAGAATAGTGAGAACAGTAAGAACAAAGAGAGAATAGTAAGAATAGTGACAATAGTGAGAACAGAGAAAGAACAGTGAGAACAGTAAGAACAGAGAGAGAATAGTGTCCGGCACGAGGGGCGGACTGACTGAGGCGGACGCACACGCTAATAACACAGAAACACACAACAACACTACTAGACTTGGGGAATCCAACAAGTAGGAGAATGAGTACGGCAACAGATGCACGAAACAGTACAAAGAACAAATGAACGCCAACAGGAAGTGAGGGAAGAGGACTTAAATACACGAACAGACCAGACACACCTGACACAGATAACGAGGGTAAAGGAGGCGGAACAAAGGCGGGGACATGGACAATAACAGACAGACAGACAAACAGAGCCATGTGCTGAGCACATGGCGGGGGAAAACAAACAAGATTGGGCCAGGGTGTGACAAATAGAGGGAGAACAGTGGGAACAGAGAGAGTAGTGAGAACAGTAAGAACAAAGAGAATAGTGAGAACAGTAAGAACAGAGAGAAAACAGCAAGAACAGAGAGAGTAGTGAGAACAGTAAGAACAGAGACAATAGTGAGAACAGAGAGAAAACAATAAGAACAGAGACAGAATAGTGAGAACAGTAAGAACAGAGATAATAGTGAGAACAGTAAAAACAGAGAGAGAATAGTGAGAACAGAGAGAACAGAGAGAGTAGTGAGAACAGTAAGAACAGAGAGAGTAGTGAGAACAGAGAGAAAACAGTAGGAACAGAGACAGAATAGTGAGAACAGAGAGAGTAGTGAGAACAGTAAGAACAGAGAGAGTAGTGAGAACAGAGAGAAAACAGTAGGAACAGAGACAGAATAGTGAGAACAGTAAGAACAGAGATAATAGTGAGAATAGTGAGAACAGAGAGAACTGTAAGAACAGAGAGAATAGTGAGAACAGAGAGAATAGTGAGAACAGTAAAAACAGAGAGAGTAGTGAGAACAGAGAGAAAACAGTAGGAACAGAGACAGAATAGTGAGAACAGTAAGAGAGAATAGTGAGAACTGTAAGAACAGAGAGAATAGTGAAAACAGTAAAAACAGAGGGAATAGTGAGAACAGAGAGAACTGTAGAAACAGAGAGAATAGTGAGAACAGAGAGAGAATAGTGTGAACAGTAAAAACAGAGAGAATAGTGAGAACAGAGAGAACTGTAAGAACAGAGAGAATAGTGAGAATAGAGAGAGAATAGTGAGAACTGTAAGAGCAGAGAGAATAGTGAGAACAGAGCGAACTGTAAGAATAGAGAGAATAGTGAGAACAGAGAGAGAAAAGTGAGAACAGTAAGAACAGAGAGAATAGTGAGAACAGAGAGAACTGTAAGAACAGAGAGAATAGTGAGAACAGAGGGAACAGTGACAACAGTAAGAACAGAGAGAACAATGAGAACTAAGAGAAAAGAGTAAGAACATAAAATAGTGAGAACAGTAAGAACAAAGAACAATGAGAACAGTAAGAGAACAAAAAGAACAGTGTGAACAGTGAGAACAGAGAGACAATAGTGAGAACAATGAGGAGAGAATATTAAGAACAAAGAGAGAATAGTGAGAACTGAGAGAACAGTAAGAACAGAGAGAATAATGTGAATAATGAGGAGAGAACAGTAAGAACAGAGAGAGAAGTGAGAACAGTGAGAACAGTAAGAACAGAGAGAGAACAGTGAGAACAGTTAGAACAGTAAGAACAGAGAGACAGTAGTGAGAACAGAGAACAGTAAGAACAAAGAGAGAATAGTGAGAATAATGAGGAGAGAACAGTAAGAACAGAGAGAAAATAGTGAGAACAGTGAGAACTGAGAGAGAAGTGAGAACAGTGAGAACAGTAAGAACAGAGAGAGAACAGTGAGAACAGTTAGAACAGTAAGAACAGAGAGACAGTAGTGAGAACAGAGAACAGTAAGAACAAAGAGAGAATAGTGAGAATAATGAGGAGAGAACAGTAAGAACAGAGAGAGAACAGTGAGAATAGTGAGAACAGTAAGAACAGAGAGAACAGTGAGAACAGAGAGAGAATAGTGAGAACAGTAAGAACAGAGAGAGAATAGTGAGAATAGTGAGAACAGTGAGAACAAACAGAGACAACAGTGAGAACAAACAGTGAGAACAGAGAGAGAACAGCGAGAACAGGTGCAACTGTATAGATGTTAAGGTCGAACTGTGGAGAAGTTAAAGTGTAACTACAGAGAAGTTAACGTGGAACTACAGAGAAGTTAAGGTGGTACTGCAGAGAAGTTAAGGTGGTACTGCAGAGAAGTTAAAATGTAACTGCAGAGAAGTTAAGGTGGCACTGCAGAGAAGTTAAGGTGGTACTGCAGAGAAGTTAAGGTGGTAATGCAGAGAAGTTAAGGTGGTACTGCAGAGAAGTTAAGGTGGTACTGCAGAGAAGTTAAAGTGTAACTGCAGAGAAGTTAAAGTGTAACTGCAGACAAGTTAAAATGTAACTGGAGAGAAGTTATAGTGGAAGTACAGAGAAGTTAAGGTGGTACTGCAGATAGGTTAAGGTGGAACTACAGAGAAGTTATAGTGGAAGTACAGAGATGTTAAGGTGGTACTGCAGAGATGTTAAGGTGGAACTACAGAGAAGTTAAAATGTAACTGCAGAGAAGTTAAGGTGGTACTGCAGAGAAGTTAAAATGTAACTGCAGAGAAGTTAAGGTGGAACTACAGAGAAGTTAAAATGTAACTGCAGAGAAGTTAAGGTGGTACTGCAGAGAAGTTAATGTGGAACTACAGAGAAGTTAAAATGTAACTGCAGAGAAGTTAAAATGTAACTGCAGAGAAGTTAAGGTGGTACTACAGAGAAGTTAAAATGTAACTGCAGAGAAGTTAAGGTGGAACTACAGAGAAGTTAAGGTGGTACTGCAGAGAAGTTAAAATGTAACTGCAGAGAAGTTAAAATGTAACTGCAGAGAAGTTAAGGTGGTACTGCAGAGAAGTTAAAATGTAACTGCAGAGAAGTTAAGGTGGCACTGCAGAGAAGTTAAAATGTAACTGCAGAGAAGTTAAGGTGGCACTGCAGAGAAGTTAAAATGTAACTACAGAGAAGTTAAGGTGGTACTGCAGAGAAGTTAAAATGTAACTGCAGAGAAGTTAAGGTGGTACTGCAGAGAAGTTAAGGTGGAACTACAGAGAAGTTAAGGTGGAACTACAGAGAAGTTAAAATGTAACTGCAGAGAAGTTAATGTGGTACTGCAGAGAAGTTAAAATGGTACTGCAGAGAAGTTAAGGTGGTACTGCAGAGAAGTTAAAATGTAACTGCAGAGAAGTTAAGGTGGTACTGCAGAGAAGTTAAAATGTAACTGCAGAGAAGTTAAGGTGGTACTGCAGAGAAGTTAAAATGTAACTGCAGAGAGGTTAAGGTGGAATTGTAAAGAAGTTAAAGTGTAACAGCAGAGAAAATAATGATGGTGTTGTAGACATGAAGTGCGCTCTCCTGCACTGCTGCAGTTAATTGGGGCTCCACAATGTTTTTTTTAAGGAAGGTGAACACGAAAGCAAATTAAAAACGGACTTCCCGCAGGACTTTTACGAGTCTGTAAACAAGGCCGGGTCACGTCTCCTCTGACGGTGTGGGGACACTGAGCGCTTTGTCTGAGGAAATGAAGTGGGTTCTGACACACAGTAAGTCCAGGGCCTGTCGGAGCTGTTAGTGGGCGATGAAAAGCTGCTGAGGAACCACAGTGTTCTCAGACGAACAGAACCACTCTCTTCTTTTCTGCTGAAGTACGAAGAGGAAAAGAGGAGAATTCAAACTTTAATCTCCACAACACCAGAAAGACCAGACACAGCAGAACCTGCGGAGAACCCTGTTCTTTCCACTCAGTGTCCAGACAGGTTCTACTGAGAACACTTCCAGACTCTTCCCCTGTTCTTAGGGTGTTTTACTTGCTGTGTTTGCTTTGATCTTCAGGAAAAGTGTTTTATTTCATCGACAGATACTCAACATGATTCAAATAAATTCTAAAACACACGAAGTAGCGAAGCCTTATTACCATCTTTATAAAGTCTAAATAACACAGTAATAAAGCTTTATTAATATAGTTTTAATCAGATTAAAGTTTGTAAACCCATATAAATGTGTCAATTGTATCAATTAATAATACAATACATATTTATTAACAGCTTCAAAAACATAAACACAAAGTAATAAAGCCTAATTAATGCAGAAAGTTTTAATATTTTACTAACATAGTAATATAGTACTGCAGTAATAAATTAGTAACAGTTATAACACCTTAAAAGAGAAGCATTAGTAATACAGCAATAAAATATTGGTAATTCAACTATAACTCTTATTAATGTGGTAAACCCTTATTAATATTGTTATAAATCTTAACTCAGTAATGAAATATACACACTGTTATTAACACAATAATAAAACCTTATAATGCATTAACTCAGTAATAAAGTCTTGAAAGTGCAGTAATAGTGTCTTAGTAACACTTATTAACTCAAAAGTTTTAGGATAAATCCTTGACAACACAGTAATAACCTGTATTAACACTAATAGAGCCTTAATAACAGTGAGGGCAGGCGTGATGGAACGTGTTCTTTTGGGGAACTCTTGTTTCGAAGGTGGAACTCAGGTCTCTGTTTTTAATTAGAGGTGACGGAGCTGAGACTCTCCTCCCACTGAGCTCTGTATAAAACCCCAGTGCAGGGACAGAGGAACCTTGGGGCTCTCAGGGATGTGGAACCAAGCTCTGCGGTTCTGAGGAGGTTCTGGTACCGTGTGGAGTAGTGAAAGGAGCACAAAGACTCTCTCCTAGATCTTCCTTCATGTTGCTTTGACGTTTCCTCATGTTTGGAAGTGGGAGATGTTCTTCGTGCTGTGTGGCTCTGTCAGGAACCGTGTTCCGGAGGTGCTCGGACTGACGTGGGCTCTGCCTGGCGCTGGAGGTGTGGCCGGTCTCTGTCTGCTCCTGTGAAGCTGGGTTCCAGGGAGAGTTTCGGAGATGAACCTGGTCGGGAGTTATCAGTGTTCCCCGTTCTCATTGGTTCCTCACTCTGAGGTGGAGAACTCATATCTCCGGGACTGGGGGGCGGGTCCGGGGTCCGTGGCAGGCGTTCCGGGGAGGGGAACAGAGGGGTTTGTCTCTGGGAGAAAGAAGGAACGCCGGAGAACGGAGAACATGAACTCAGCGTTCGCTCAGCTGCGAGACTGCATCCCCAACGTCCCCTCGGACACCAAGCTCTCCAAAATCAAAACCCTGCGCCTCGCCACGCGCTACATCGCTCACCTCACACACGTCCTCCAGAGGAACGCCGGAACAGAGTTCCACACACACGTCCTCCAGAGGAACGCCGGAACAGAGTTCCACACACACATCCTGCAGCTGAACAGCAAGACACCCCCAGTCTCCAGGACAGAGACACTCTCACGTGTTCTCCAGAGGAACGCCAGAACACAGTTCCACACACAGGACGGCCAGGAAGACGAGGGGACACAGGACACAGTGAGTACAAGACACACTTTACACTGTACTCCTTTCTGTACGACACAACTCTTAACAATTAGAGTCCCCTCCGGTCACTGCATCTGTAACAGTCCCTCCCTTCCTCCCTCCCTCTGTCTGTCTGTCTGTCCCTCCCTCCCTCTGTCTGGGGTGGGGACAGTGTCGTGTGGACAGTGTCATGACAGTGTGGTGGGGACAGTGTGGTGGAGACAGTGTCGTGGGGACAGTGTGGTGTAGACAGTGGGGTGGGGTGGGGACAGTGTCGTGTGGACAGTGTGGTGACAGTGTGGTGTGGTCAGTGTGGTGTAGACAGTCGTGTGGACAGTGTCGTGGGGACAGTGTGGTGTAGACAGTAGTGTGGACAGTGTGCTGGAGACAGTGTGGGGACAGTGTCATGTGGACAGTGTGGTGTGGTCAGTGTGGTGTAGACAGTCGTGTGGACAGTGTGCTGGAGACAGTGTGGGGACAGTGTCATGTGGACAGTGTGGTGTGGTCAGTGTGGTGTAGACAGTCGTGTGGACAGTGTGCTGGAGACAGTGTGGGGACAGTGTCATGTGGACAGTGTGGTGGGGACAGTGTGGTGACAGTATGGTGTGGTCAGTGTGGTGTAGACAGTCGTGTGGACAGTGTGCGGACAGTGTAGTGTGGACAGTGTAGTGTGGTCAGTGTGCTGGAGACAGTGGGGTGGGGACAGTGTGGTGGGGACAGTGTCATGAGAACAGCGTGTGGACAGTGTGGTGGGGACAGTGTAGTGTGGTCAGTGTGCTGGAGACAGTGGGGTGGGGACAGTGTGGTGGGGACAGTGTGGTGGGGACAGTGTCATGAGAACAGCATGTGGACAGTGTGGTTTGGACAGTGGGATGGGGACAGTGTCGTGGGGACAGCGTGTGGGCAGTGTGGTTTGGACAGCGTGTGGACATTGTGGTGGGGACAGTGTGCTGGAGACAGTGTGTGGACAGTGTGGTGTGGTCAGTGTGCTGGAGACAGTGTGTGGACAGTGTGGTGTGGACAGTGGGGTGTAGACAGTCGTGTGGACAGTGTGGTGTGGACAGTGGGGTGTAGACAGTCGTCTGGACAGTGTGGTGTGGACAGTCGTGTGGACAGTGTGGTGAGGAGAGTCTTGTGGACAGTGTGGTGAGGACAGTCTTGTGGACAGTGTGGTGTGGACAGTGTGGTGAGGACAGTCGTGTGGACAGTGTGGTGTGGATAGTGTGGTGTGGACAGTCGTGTGGACAGTGTGGTGTGGACAGTGTGGTGTAGACAGTGCGGTGTAGACAGTCGTGTGGACAGTGGGGTGTGGACAGTGGGGTGTGGACAGTCGTGTGGACAGTGGGGTGTGGACAGTGGGGTGTGGACAGTCATGTGGACAGTGTGGTGTGGACAGTGTGGTGTAGACAGTCGTGTGGACAGTGGGGTGTGGACAGTGTGGTGTAGACAGTCGTGTGGACAGTGTGGTGTGGACAGTGTGGTGTGGTCAGTGTGGTGTAGACAGTCGTGAGGACAGTGTGGTGTGGACAGTCGTGTGGACAGTGTGGTGTGGACAGTGTGGTGAGGACAGTCGTGTGGACAGTGTGGTGAGGACAGTCGTGTGGACAGTGTGGTGTGGACAGTCGTGTGGACAGTGTGGTGTGGACAGTGTGGTGAGGACAGTCGTGTGGACAGTGTGGTGAGGACAGTGTGGTGTAGACAGTCGTGTGGACAGTGTGGTGAGGACAGTCGTGTGGACACTGTGGTGAGGACAGTCGTGTGGACAGTGTGGTGTGGACAGTCGTGTGGACAGTGTGGTGAGGACAGTCGTGTGGACAGTGTGGTGTGGACAGTGTGGTGAGGACAGTCGTGTGGACAGTGTGGTGTGGACAGTGTGGTGAGGACAGTCGTGTGGACAGTGTGGTGAGGACAGTCGTGTGGACAGTGTGGTGAGGACAGTCGTGTGGACAGTGTGGTGTGGACAGTGTGGTGAGGACAGTCGTGTGGACAGTGTGTTTATCTTTTACTAATTTTCCAGTTCTTTACCAAATTTCCGATTTTCTCCCGTTTTTAATTTCACCATTTCATCGTTTCACATTCCCATGTTTATGTTTATCTTTATCTTTATATTTATATTAATGCAGTGTTTCCTTGGCTCTTCCCCATGATTCCGTTCACAGGTTTCTGATCCTTATCCTTATTTTATTCCCTCTTTCCCATGTGTGTGTTAGCGTTCCTCACCAGAACATTCCCCACCGGTGTGTTCCCAGTGCCCATGTTCTCCTCTGTGTGTTCTCAGGCTGTGGTTCTGGACGGTTCTGTGAAGCTGAAGTTCGGGTCTAGGACCGGTTGGCCACAGCAGGTTTGGGCTCTAGAGTTGGACCCGTGATGCCACTGTGGGGGTCTTGAGACAGGAACATCCAGGATGAAGAGACTGAGTGCCATCACTCACAGCAATCCAACTCCTGATCTCTGTAGAACAGTTGTGTTTATAACACACACATCAGCCACAACATTAAAACCACCTCACTGTTCCTACACTCACTGACAACCCTGTAGTCCATCTGTGGCTCTGCATACTTTGTTCCCCCATCTCCCCGTTCCTCAGCGCTCAGGACCCCCACAGAGCAGGTGTGATGTGGTGGTGGATCATTCTCAGCGCTGCAGTGACACTGACGTGGTGGTGGTGTGTGAGTGTGTGTTGTGCTGGTGTAGAGTGGATCAGACACAGCAGTGCTGCTGGAGGTTGGAGCTGTAGTGTGACGCCACCCAGAGGAGGACTCGGACACACACTCGGTTTAAACGGTCACTGTTTATTAAAAGCAACGAGCAAAAATCTGGAATTTCATCCACAAACAACAGCCAACACACAAACAAATAAACAAACGCATCAGAAACACTCATTAAAAGAAAAAGACGGAGGAAAAACTAGGGACATGAAATAATTCAAATAACAGACTTTTAAAAGGAAAGACCCACAAGAGAAAAATCATTTGTTAAAAATAAACAAAATAAACCAACAAATGAAAAAGAAAACTTCTGTTGTGATAATCTTTCTCTCTCACACACCCCTCTTATACACACACACACACACTCACATCCTACACACCCACCCACCTCCTACACACACACACACACTCACATCCTACACACCCACCCACCTCCTACACACACCCACCCACCCACCTCCTACACACACACACCCACCCACCCACCTCCTACACACACCCACCCACCCACCTCCTACACACACCCACACCCACCCACCTCCTACACACACCCACCCACCCACCTCCTACACACCCACCCACCTCCTACACACCCACACCCACCCACCCCCTACACACACCCACCCACACACACCCCTACACACACCCACACTCCCCCCTCCTACACCCACCCACCGACCTTCTACACCCACACCCACCCACGCCTTATATACACACACACTCCCCCCTCCTACACCCACCCACCCACCTTCTACACACACACACCCACACACACCCTTCCAATACACACACACTCCCCCCCTTCCAATAAACACATACACACACCCTTCCTACACACACCCACACACCCTTCCTACACACACCCACACACCCTTCCTACACACACCCACACACCCTTCCTACACACACCCACACACCCTTCCTACACACACCCCCACACACACCCACACAGTAACATGTTTGTGTGAAAGTTGCTGGACGCTTGATTCAAATGAACTTTGATTTTAAAAATTAAATAAAGCATTTTTACACAATTCTATTTTCTAAAATTAAACCTAGGAAAATGTTTACACTGTTTTCAATTCAGGAAATTAACAGAGATTTTGTTAAAACTTTAGAAAAGTCCTCACCAAAAAAAAGCCCTGCTTGTCTGCGCAGACGCAGGGTGGTCGTGGTGGGGGGGGCACCTCTAAAAGCCTCAGTGAGGTTCAGACTCTGTGTGCATCACACAGCTCAGAGTGGAGTTTACTTTTAGATCTCTAACCTCCCGTCACTGAGGAGCAGAGCGGCTCCCGGAGCAGAGCGGAGAAGCAGAGCGGAGAAGCAGAGCGGCTCCCGGAGCAGAGCGGAGGAGCAGGAGAAGTGCCTTGGTTTGATGCAAACAAAAATGTTTTCAGCAGCAAATCAGAAGTGGATTCAGGTGTTTTTGAGATTTTAAATAAAGGCGGGAAACGCAGAATGGAGGCTGTTGTTGTTTTTAAAGGAATGGTGTTTAATAAAAAAATAAAAGAGAAAAAAACAAACTCAAACCCTTCAGACAAAGCAAAACTCAGCAGATTACAACAAATAAACGACGGAAACCTCTGAGAAACTGAGCTGGAAAAAAGGGGTGGAGACTAAAGCTGTGAGCTGCTTGGGGGCGGGGCCACGGCTCTGCATTTACATGTTGTGGTTAAATAAACACTGCCCTGGACTTGTTGGAGACAGTGGCGTTTCTGCGACGGAGCGAGAGCAGTGAGGACAGGGGGACAACAGCGCCCCCCACCATCGCGCTTCCGCTGAGACTCGGTCCACAAACATAAACCCACCTGGGAAACCAGAGGGGACTGCGCTGTCGTCTGCTCCCTGAACAGAACTCTCCATCGTAGCTATGTTCAAAATAAAGCTAACTTCACTTAGACTTGGGCTGTTTGTTTAATGCCAACACGTAAACGCAGCGCTCGGCTACAGTCCATCGTTCACCGCCTCTCGCTGGAGACTAATCAAGAAAAAAACTAACTCAGGAAACGTCTCACACTCAATCATCATTCTCTTCGTAACGTTACGATTCTGGCACGCGACGCTGCAGTGGTTAACGCTGACGTCCTTTCGCTCCGACGCACGAGACGTTCCCAAAGCAGTGTGTGGACGAAGTCTCCCCGCAGACTGTGGAAATATCTACGAGTGTCACTTCCCTCTGCCAGAGTCTCAGCAGTCCGTCAGGAGAAAGATGTCATGGCCCACAGGGGGCGCTACAGAGTGAGAGAGAGATAGAGAGAGAGAAAGAAAGAAAGAAAGAAAGAGAGAGAGAGAGTCAAGAGAGAGTGGGGGGTGGGGCTTATTCCAGCTGTTTGCTTCCATCCGATTTCTGGTCCAATCGGCTCTTGCTGCTCTTCACCATATAAATAAAATACGTCAGAGTTTCCTTCTCGTTCACCGGGATGTTCCGGAAGTGACGGCTCACCGTCTGAAACAAGGAAACAACACAGTAAACAAATAAACAACACAGTAAACAAAAACAAAATAAATACGTTTATAATAAAACAGTGATTACATCAATAAAAAACAATAACAATAACTATAAAAACATCAGTAAGGTGAGGTATTATTAACACTACGCTTTGCTAAAGCCTTTTATGTTAATTGTCCTACTGTATCCATAGCAACATCCCGGTAACCACTAGATATACCATAGCAACCATTGAGCCCCCACTGGTGATAACAGATAACACAGCAGCAGCCTGGCTACAGATAAATACAAATATTAACGTGTCTCTGGTTTTTAAAGAACAGTTCTCACCTAAACGTATTCCTCTCGCTCTGTTGCAGTTATTAGGGAATAATAAAAATCCCTGATTATTGTATTTAATGCTCAATGCCCTGATGACTGGGGACCTGCTGCATCAGTGGGTATTTATTCACATGTTTATACACAGTATATTTCCTCATATTTGTGTGTACAGTACATTTGTGATGATGAGTACAGTGTGTGTCTAAGTATAAAGTATATGTAGATGTTTACGTGTTTATTTGTATTTTCGCTGCTGTAGAGGGAGGGTAAGTCCCTGCTGAAGGCTGAGAGTGTGGACTGTGTAAAACATTAAAACCAGGCTGAGCCCGTGTTAAACACTTCCTCCTGTGAGCGCAGGGTTAATAGGGCAGAGTTGTTGATTTCTGAATTATTAACGAGGTGCGACCCTCGTTAAGGAGGTAGGAGCCTTCTCTGTCCAATGAGGACGGGCTCGTTAGTGCCGGAGCTGGAACAGCTGC
This sequence comes from Hoplias malabaricus, assembly GCF_029633855.1. Lineage (NCBI taxonomy): Eukaryota > Metazoa > Chordata > Actinopteri > Characiformes > Erythrinidae > Hoplias > Hoplias malabaricus. Next base: position 2,011,122 of record NC_089814.1, read on the forward strand.
AACAGCTGGATCCGTCTCAGAGAGGAATAATAATAAACACTCAGTCACACTCACTACATCACCTCCCCCCGTCCTCCGCCAGGAAACACGCCGGGAATAGCCCCCCTCAGGGTTTAACAACGCCTCCATCCCACCCCCACACCCTCCGCACACGTGCCCCTCTGGACCCCCACTCAACCCCCCTCCACCTCCAAACGAAACACTGCACCCTCAAACAACCGCTTCTGTGAGGTCACAAACATCAGCAGCAACACACCCAGCCATCAGCCTGCCCCCCCCCAATCAAACACACACGGAAAATTTGGAGTGAGGGTGGTTTCTGAAGTTCTCAGTTTCAGGGTTTTTTTTTTTTTTTTAATACATTTACTCAGTAAATAAACAACTGTGTTCTCCAGGTTCTCCGTGTTCTCATCAGAATCATGCGCACCCATCAAATCTGAGAATGTCTCTAAACTCTCCCACCACAGATCGAGTCCTCTCCCAGAGTCACCCTGCACACAGCTCCACATCTCACACTCCTGCAGGAGCCGACCCGCCAGGTAGTTGCTTAGGGGCTGTGGTGTCCCTGGGTGGTTGCTAAGGGGCTGTGGTGTCCCTGGGTGGTTGCTAAGGGGCTGTGGTGTCCCTGGGTGGTTGCTAAGGAATTGTGGTGTCCCTGGGTGGTTGCTAAGGAATTGTGGTGTCCCTGGGTGGTTGCTAAGGAATTGTGGTGTCCCTGGGTGGTTGCTAAGGAATTGTGGTGTCCCTGGGTGGTTGCTAAGGAATTGTGGTGTCCCTGGGTGGTTGCTAAGGAATTGTGGTGTCCCTGGGTGGTTGCTAAGGAATTGTGGTGTCCCTGGGTGGTTGCTAAGGAATTGTGGTGTCCCTGGGTGGTTGCTAAGGAATTGTGGTGTCCCTGGGTGGTGACTGTGACTAAGGGGTTGTGGTGTCCCGGGTGGTGACTGTGACTACGGGGTTGTGGTGTCCCGGGTGGTGACTGTGACTAAGGGGTTGTGGTGTCCCGGGTGGTGACTGTGACTAAGGGGTTGTGGTGTCCCGGGTGGTGACTGTGACTAAGGGGTTGTGGTGTCCCGGGTGGTGACTGTGACTAAGGGGTTGTGGTGTCCCGGGTGGTGACTGTGACTAAGGGGTTGTGGTGTCCCGGGTGGTGACTGTGACTAAGGGGTTGTGGTGTCCCGGGTGGTGACTGTGACTAAGGGGTTGTGGTGTCCCGGGTGGTGACTGTGACTAAGGGGTTGTGGTGTCCCGGGTGGTGACTGTGACTAAGGGGTTGTGGTGTCCCGGGTGGTTGCTAAGGGGTTGTGGTGTCCCTGGTGGTTGCTAAGGGGTTGTGGTGTCCCTGGTGGTTGCTAAGGGGTTGTGGTGTCCCTGGTGGTTGCTAAGGGGTTGTGGTGTCCCTGGTGGTTGCTAAGGGGTTGTGGTGTCCCTGGTGGTTGCTAAGGGGTTGTGGTGTCCCTGGTGGTTGCTAAGGGGTTGTGGTGTCCCGGGTGATGATTGTGACTACAGGGTTCGGGGTTGTGGTGTCCCGGGTGGTGACTGTGACTAAGGGGTTGTGGTGTCCCGGGTGGTTGCTAAGGGGTTGTTTAGTCCCAGGTAGTGACTGTGACTAAGGGGTTGTGGTGTCCCGGGTGGTTGCTAAGGGGTTGTTTTGTCCCAGGTGGTGACTGTGAATAAGGGGTTGTGGTGTCCCAGGTGGTTGCTAAGGGGTTGTTTTGTCCCAGGTGATGATTGTGACTACGGGGTTGTGGTGTCCCGGGTGGTGACTGTGACTAAGGGGTTGTGGTGTCCCAGGTGGTTGTTTACTACAGGAGGTTATAAATCAGTAAATATCTGTATTTATTTGTGTACCTCTGCCAGCTGCGCTTTGTTGAGTCCCGGTCGGGTCTGGATCTTGTAATGACGTTTATAGCGTCTCAGTGTGTTCACCTGCAGCTGGAACAAATCCACCTGGAGAAAAAACAAACAATTAGCACAATTAATCTACCAATTTTAATTATCTGACGGTGACGGTTTAGACTTGTTTCTCATGTGTTTATATTTCCTAGGACTCTCCCAAATAATATTTTTAGGGTTCAGAGGTTCGGCCACAACATTCGGGGTTGGAGTGGGGTTCAGAAATAAATGTCTGATGCCTGCTTTGAAATTCAGAGGCTGCGCTGAGAGTGGCTCACTCGTAAATACATGGTTAGGCACAATACAGAGAGTGTGTAGAGAGATTACACGAGTTTACCACAGCTTTGTGGAGGCACTCTGCTGTAACTGGAGGTATAACTCTGAATTAACCGGGTCGGCTCCGGACCCAGCGCCGCCCTGAACTGGATAAGGGTTACAGACAACGAATGAATGAATGTTTCAATGGAATCAATGTTGTTCTTTTATCTTTGTGTCAGTATTCATAAGGGGTTTTCAATGTGTTAAACAGTCACACTAGAATATTATAGAGCATTGTTGTGGAAATACTGGGGTCTGCTAATGGGAAGGTTTTAAATGTGATATGAAATAGGCGCACAGTGTTTTATTTGTCTCTGTTGTAAATCTCCTGGCTGCTGCGGCGCTGTCTGACGGAACGTGTTCAGTGAGGACACAGAGACTGATCCCGTGTCCCGCTCAGGTTCCCAGTGGCACTGAGGTGTGTCTGTGGGAGGGTTCTGCTCCAGTGTCAGTGTTGTTGCCCCGCCCCGCATCCCTCTACTCACTGTCCACAACCTCCGCGCCCCAGCCCCCCCACCTCCCGCACTCCACAGTGTGAAACTGGAGGCCGGTCCCCACCTCTGGCACTTCTACGTCGTGGTCTGGAGACTCTCCTCCGTCATCACTAGTTTTTCTCTTCCGTTTGTTGCGGACGCTCTGGATGAAGTTTTTGTGGAAGTCGCAGATGTACAGGTGTCTCACCTGGAAAAAGACAAGACGTTTACCAACCTAAACTAGTGCTCTGTTAATAACACATAACCCCCCGTAGACGTGGACACTCTGGGGCAGTTACTTCACCTTTCTGGACCTCTCTAGGGTGGCTGAGAGCTGAAAGGGGCTTTTTACTCAAAGCTTCCTAACCACCTTAAACGGAAGTGCAATTACATTACGGTACCTTACTTGAATTCCAATCTTTTTTTCCTGTTTCCATTCCACCTTAAATACTACACTGCAGCAGCTACAATCTGTTTCTTAGACTGATTCCTGTAAGACTGTAAAATTCCACCTTAAATACTACACTGCAGCAGCTACAATCTGTTTCTTAGACTGATTCCTGTAAGACTGTAAAATTCCACCTTAAATACTACACTGCAGCAGCTATAATCTGTTTCTTAGACTGATTCCTGTAAGACTGTAAAATTCCACCTTAAATGGTGCAGGAGTTGTATTCTGGTCTCTGTAACTGCTGCAAAGTTAAAGCCGCCAGAAAAGCAGCAGTGCATCCTTTAAGGTGGAGCGGGATATGAGCCGGAAAGTGAGAGCTGCGGGATTTAATGTGGAACGTTAAAAAGTTGAGTTTCAAACTGAACGTAAATAAGAGCCTGTGGCTGCGGTAGAATTTAAGGTGGAACCTGTTTAAATCCGTTAGAATCTAATACACACAAACACCACAACGTAGACGGGACAACATTTAAGGTGGGACACATGACATAAACCCATCTTACACGGAAAACACGCCTTGTTAGCTACCGCGCCATTTAAGGTGGAATGACGAATTGGCAGAATGTAGCGTTAACCGCTGATTTGTTTTATTGTGGAAAGGGAAATACGAACAACTACAACTAAATTGCAACATTTAAGGTGGAGCAGGCGTCATATGTGTACTTTTCAGACAGTTAACGCAGACGTTAGCTGTAGCATGTTTTGCCGTAATGTGTGCTGCGCCATTTAAGGTGGAACTGTGAGTTAGCGCAAGGCGATGGCCCCCAGAGCCCCGTTCACTGGGTTTAAGTTGTGTAAGTGGAGATAAAGTGCTCGTACGCTCTTGTCGATGTCCAGTTTGAGTTTTTTCTGGGAGATGCTCTTCTGGATCCTCTTACTGAAGCTGGCGTTCCCCGCCGGGCGCCCGCAGCGCTGTCCGTCCGCGATCAGGCAGCAGCTCTGCCCGAGGAGAGGGCCTGTCGCCGGGGGAGCGTCCCGACTGTCCTCCTCCGTGCTGAAGCCGTTCATCCCGGGCGCACTGCGCTCTCACAGCCGCGGGGAACCGGGAAGACACGGGTGAGAGACAGGGGAGACACTGGGAGAACCGGGGAGAGACAGGGAGACAGTGAGAGACTAAGAGACACCGGGAAAAAGTGGGAGAGACAAGGGAGAACTAGAAAGAGACACAGGGGTCTGTTTACTGTGACGTCGCTATGTAAACACAAACAACAATTACAAACAAGACAAGAGTCGGTCCTTTAACAGCCACTGGACTCTCTCTCTCTCTCTCTCTCTCTCTCCAGCTGTTATCAGACCGGGGCTCTGTCCTGGCTCCTGTCTCAGCGCTGATTGGGCTCAAACAGCCAGCCAAAGTGAGAGAGCATCTGTACCTGAGCCCGCAGGTGAGACTCACCCCGAGTCAGACCCGGTTCTGTTTCTGCTTAAGTCCTTTTAACACAACACGGCACAAACGCAGCGTTTCTGCGGGAAAACCTCCAAACTCACACTCGGTGCGGCCCAAATCCACAGCCCCGGGCCCTAGCGCTCCAGTGTCGCGGTGTTTGTCCGCCGCTGGGTCGGAACCGCCGCTACTGGGGCGTTTTTACGTTCCTTTTAGCCTTAAAACCTCAAAATCTGTAAAAATTCCTACGCCGAAACACGCCGAGCTGCAGTCCTGCGCAGAATGCTTCCATGCTGCTACCCCATTGGTCCGTGCCCGGTATGGGCGGGCCCTAGTGCAGAGTCCTCTAGCTGTGATTGGACGAGGCGGCCGTCACTCCCTCCCGCCAACAGTTCCTGCTTGTCCGGTGTGTTTACACGCTGCTGTTCTATGGAGCAGAAATACACCGCGGACAAAACCTTCAAATAAACCCGGAGGTTCACCAACTAACCCCCAGAACCGCGACCCACCGCCGCCCCCCACTCAGACACACCTCACCACCCCGGAGAACGCGCTTCAGACGCGGTTAAAACGGACAAAGACACGGGACGAGGACGTGACACACACTTTCAGCGGCCGCGTCTATAAACTCCACTTTTACATTAAACACACATCGATTATACACCACTCACGGCACACACCCTCCCGGCCCGCGGCTGTAATATCAGTAATATTAACACCTTTAAACAAAACTGAATGACAAAAGCGAGTCTGTGCTTACCCCCGTCCGCCAGGGGGCGCTGCGGTGGGCACAGAGCGGGAAGAGCGCCGTTAAAGCGGGATCTCTCAGTAATTGAAGGATTAAAGGGGCAGTGTCGCTGAAATTGAGAAGAGGGATAACCTGCTTTTGGGAAAACAGGAGTGTAGGAACGGTTGTGACGTCACTGGCAGGATGGATTCGGGACGGACTGTTTGTTTCTGACATTTTAAAAGTGCTAAATTCACAGAAGCAGCGGTCCTTCTTTGATCTTTAATGAAGTGCACGCACCAGAGACGAATTTAAACAGGGATTGTGATGTCATAGTCTCTCCAAAAAGACTTTAAACTCGGACTAAGCTCCAGAAAGCAGGGTTTATATTTATATGAGCTGTCAACAAGAGCCCAATTTTGAGGACGGTAGAGTAGGAGTCTCCCTCAGCTCTTTCCCTATTGGACAGGCTTGACAGAAGACACATTCATATTTGTTGATTTCTCCAGGGGAAGAGGCAAAAGGTGGGGTCACGTCTCGTAAACTCATGTATCACCTAGAGTCCTGAGTTCACCAGCGGTAAATACGACTGTCTGCGGTTCAGGTGCAGGTTACAAGCTTTCAACATCCCTCCACTGCAGCGGCACGTTATCGGGCTAACCTCAGAAATCCTGCTCCGTGGAGAATCTTCTTGTATCCATATTTTTATTATTATTACTCGGGATCAGTGTTTATTCATATTTATATTGATTCAGCCCCGCAGCATTAACTGAGTTTAACTTCATTTTTGAATATCAATTCATAAAAATACTGCCTTTAAATAAACAAACAAAAGGGGTTAAAGATGTCCGCAGTCGTCGGGTTCCATTCACCGCCACGGAACTCTTCTGACACCTGATTTAGAATCAGAATCACTTTATTGGCCACGGTGCTCTCACACAGAGGAGTGTTTTCCATGCAGTGAAACAAACAAACACTAGGGGGCGGTGAGCACACGTCCAGAGCAGCAGGCAGCGCTCCTCCCTCAGGGAAGAAGAACCTGTTTCAGGAGCGGTTTTTGAAAGACGGGGGCAGAAAGATAAAACAGGTGTTTATTTTAAACAGAGAAAATATTAGAATCCAGTTCCGCATCTGAACATTTACAATGTGATTCCCGTCTGTAGAAAAATACTGCGTCGTGATTTTACCACACAATAAAATTGCACATGATTCCTCACCAACCCCCAAAATAACACCCCTTTAAAAATCAACGCCTTTCAACTTGAAAACATTTAGAAAATTGCATTTTTACAAAATAGAACTTTTATGAACATTTTAAAAATTTCCCTCCACCTTCAGTATAAAAGTCCCCAGTAAAAAAAGCAGTGTGCGAGTGCAGAGCTGACATCAGCGTATCACCTTTCCCTTTAAACCCAACAGACACCAGCACCTGCCTCCGCCTGGGCTTTAGAGAGAGAGAGAGAAAGTGTGTGTGCGCATCCTCACTGAAGGGGTTAGACTGGTCTTAATTGTTTCTTAACAAACACACACTGAAGACACGGGGAACAGAGACAGAGGCATTAAATACAAACACAGAATTAAAAATAAATTTAAACTCAAACACAGGACGGACACAGGGTCTCGTCCTTAAAGATCACATCACCCCACGATCAATCAACACACACACACACCTCACACAGCAAATACAGCTAAAACCTCAGGGTTCAATCATCTGTAATCAATCAGTAATCAGTACAAGAACAAAACAGAGAAAAAGAGAGAGGTGGGGAGATAGAACACACACACACACACAGAGAGAGGGGGGGGCAGAGAGAGGTGGGGAGAGGAAGAGGGAGTCAAAAAGGGTAAAAAATTGCTGAGTTTGTAAAACAATACTCAGAAATGTAACTGCCTTTGAGCGACTACAGACACGTAAAACTAAAACTGTAGCTGTGAACAGCGTCTTAAATCCACAAACTGCTAAAAGAGATTCACACGCAGCAGAGAAGGAGAATGTGTGGATGTTTCCACCTCATTCACAAACTCCCACTGTCACATTTGGAACTTTAAAAAGGTCTGCTCTGACACATTTGAAGCCGTTTGAGAAGCTACTGATTCACACATTCACCACATTTCATTCACAAATGCTAATCTATTTTACACATTTGTGAATTTAAGTTATTATTATTGTTGTTATTGTAGTTGTTTTAAATTGGATCATTCCAATACATTTGTGGGTTTTACGTTTCTGTAGTCGCTCAAATGCAGTTACAACGTCCGTTACATTTGTGATTATTGTTTTACAAACTCAATCTTTTTGACCCCAAAGAGAGAACAGAGAGAAAGAGAACGAGAGAACAGAAAGAGAGAGAGAGAGAACAGAAAACAGTAAGAGAACAGAAAGAGAGAGAGAAAAGAGAGAGAACACATTAAGAGAACAGAAAGAGAGAGAAGAGTAAAAGAACAGAAAGAGAGAGAGAAAAGAGAGAACAGAGTAAGAACAGAGAGAGAGAGAGAAAGAGAACAGAGAGAGAGAGAGACAGACTTAGGGGAACATCACCCGTTGGAGGTGAGCCCAGTCTGGAAGGTTCCGCTGAGGAACCCGTGTAAAGTGCACTCCGCTGATAAACCATCTCTCCGACAAGGCACGAGGATTCAGTTCGAGGTGAACGAGTGCTTTCTGCATCTAACCGAAGGGAGGAGGAGGTCCCGGTGCTTCCTCAGTGTCTGAGAACCCTCAGTAACACAACAGAGAAGAGAGCTCTGTCCATGTCCCTCCTTTCCCTCAGCCTTCTTCTCACACCGAAAACAACCGTCTCTCAGCTCCACTGTCCTCCGTCTCACGGCCGGAGACTGCTCCTCCACGGGGACAGGGCTCCGCTGAGTCCAGAGTCTGTAGGAGATTATCCGGAGAGAAGCAGGGCCCGGTCTCAGCGTGAGGAACCGCCGAGTCCGGTCCGGGACGACGGAGAGGTTCTGAGGCTGCGGTGTACTTTAGTCGACGCTGCTCTTGGTCTCAGGCCGAGACTCTCCTCTCTCCTTCGTCATTCACAAATATAAAGTGTTTTTTCATTCTTCTGGGATTTTCACTGTGGTCGGGGGGTAGGTGGGGGGCACTTAAAGACGTCCAGTGTGGAAAACCTCTCTACAGCCTCAAGATTCTTCCAGGCCCCCAACGTCTCCCAACAACCCCAACATCTCCCAAAGTCCCCAAAAAAGTGTCTGCAAACCCCCCCAAACATCCTCCAAATCACCTAAAGTCCATTTATATTCACTCCCACAGCTCCCCCCTACGAAATGTAGCCAGTGATGTCATAAACCCTGTCTCTAATGGCAACCGCAGGTTTTGAAAACCACAACAGCGCGGCGGTAAAGTCAGGCGCTGTTTACTCGTGTGGCGTGTTGTTGTTGTTTGGACTGAACAGGGCTTTGCCCCCAGTTCCTCTCAGAGCAGTTTTCCTTGTTCCAGTTTTGCTGGAGATTTTCCTCAGCCACCGTCCCAAGGAGCGTCTGACCCTCTTCTGAAACCCCTCGGGGGAATGTTACGAGCTGCTGCTGAGAGTCAGATAAAAACTAATGTGAACGCTGCTTTAACTTCAGAGATTTTACAAGCGGTGAGTTTGTGCTGGAGCTGTGTTTCCTGGTGATTGACAGGTCTCTGGCCAATCAGAGCAGAGGAGTGGAGTCGGTTTCATGCGGTGGAACGGCGCCGTTACTCTCTAATGTTCCTCAGGCTGAGATAACGCTGTAAGGATATTTTAAGACTACTGTTGATTTCCAGATGTTTTGTTTGGTCTGAGTCAATTTATTTCTACTTTATTGTCTTTAATAATGAATAAAACGAGTTCCCTGTGGAACATGTTCTAAAAGAAATCCAGAGGAACGTGTTGGACGCGTCAGAATAATCTCAGAACGTTCTCACAGCTTCAGGCCACAAACCCCACCCCTCCCCCCTAACCCCGCCCCTCCCCTCCCCCTCAGGACTCCTGGTTCTGGAGGTTGAACTGGTGCAGGACGGTGGAGTTGGTTTTCTCGAAGGTCCACTGCTGCGTGGGAGCGCCGGAGTCACAGGAGTTCATGAACACCCTCTTCTCCAGCGGGTCGTGATCGATGCAGCTGTTACTGATGGGGTGATACAGAGTCTTATCCTGAACACACACACACACACACACACACACACAGAAGAGCACTGTTTTACACACACGGTTTATTACAGGTACGCTGCTCCCTGAGGAAACCAGTTTATTCTCCACAGAGCGGGTCACTCTCACGGACGGCAGCAATGTTTCAAACAGGTTCACAATCTCTCACACATCCAGACCACTAGGGGTCAGTATAATGGCTGTTTCAGATCGTGAAGAAAAAACAGCCGTTGTGTGTGTGTGTGTGTGTGTGTGTGTGTACCTTTCTGTAGCGCCACAGCTGGTTGCCCTTCATGCCGTGGCAGTCGTAGAGGGTGACGGGGCTGTTGTGTGAAATGGCGTCGAAACACACTTTCTTGGTGTGAAGCGGATCTCCGACCCGAATGTCCTCCCTCCAGCCAAACGTAAACACCTACACACACACACACACAGAGTGAGGGTCCAGAGAAAGACGCACACAGAGCTGTACAGAAATGACCATAACCTGCCAGAACCACAGAAATGGATCTGCACTTCTTTGTGTGTGTGTTACCTGTCCATGATTCCAAGCCGCTTCTCCTCGTCCTTTCACACATGTCTCGACTCTCAGAGGAGAACCAGATGAGAAGTGTTTACTCTCCATACACAGACCACTGCCCACATTACGCAGCTGTATAACACACACACACACACACACACACACACCGTTACAGAAACAGAGGGTTGTCCTGGGTGGTTGCTAATGTGGACCTAAGCTGTCACTGTATTATCCCACACACTTGGATTATGTTTAACATACAGCTAAAATAATTAAGAATAATAGTATTGAGTACGTAATTAAAGTATCTGTATGTAATAAATGTATATACCTCCCCCCAGGCGGCTGCAGGGGGCTCCACTGGGGGATAGTGTTTGGGAAGGTCCCAGGCCACTTCCGTCATAAACCAGTGGAAGTTCTTACAGTGGAGTCTGGCCCTGAGCTCCTTCTGTGCAGTGACGTCACCTGCAGACAGGTGGCGATACTCTGGCCTGCGCTGGTAAATATACTCCGCATACTCATCCATCCACACCTCCGCCACTCGCTTCAGATTCTACAGGGGAGAGAGAGAGAGAGAAAGAGGTTTGGAGGATCAGGGCGGCGGTGGGTCTGGAGTCTACCAGGAACACACCCTGGAGGGCGACTCACACATTCACTCACACCTACGGACACTTGGACACTTTTGAGTCTCCAATCCATCTACCAACCTGTGTTTTTGGAGCGTGGGAGGAAACCGGAGCACCCAGAGGAAACCCACGCAGACACAGGGAGAACACACCACACTCCTCACAGACAGTCACCCGGAGGAAACCCATGCAGACACAGAGAGAACACACCACACTCCTCACAGACAGTCACCCGGAGGAAACCCACACAGACACAGGGAGAACACACCACACTCCTCACAGACAGTCACCCGGAGGAAACCCATGCAGACACAGAGAGAACACACCACACTCCTCACAGACAGTCACCCGGAGGAAACCCACACAGACACAGGGAGAACACACCACACTCCTCACAGACAGTCACCCGGAGGAAACCCATGCAGACACAGAGAGAACACACCACACTCCTCACAGACAATCACCCGGAGGAAACCCACGCAGACACAGGGAGAACACACCACACTCCTCACAGACAGTCACCCGGAGGAAACCCATGCAGACACAGAGAGAACACACCACACTCCTCACAGACAGTCACCCGGAGGAAACCCACGCAGACACAGGGAGAACACACCACACTCCTCACAGACAGTCACCCGGAGGAAACCCACGCAGATACCGGGAGAACACGCCACACTCCTCACACCCACACCCTCCAGGACCCTGGAGCTGTGACAGAGACACTACCTGCTGCTCCACTGTGAGGCCCATTAATAATTATGATGATGACAATAATAATACAATAATAATAAAAGTGCATTAATATTAATGATAAAGAGGCGTAAAGTAATATTCTTTATGATTTTTTCAAGAAACACAAACTGTTTATTGATTTATAGAGTGAACTCTGAACCATCACTAAACAAAACTAAATATTTATACTGGGGTGGGGGGCTTCATCTGAATAAAATCTGAGGTGCTACAAGAAGAGGGAATGAATAATAATGGGGCACTGCAACTGCAGCAGTACCAACTCTGACCACAGGTGGGCAGGACAGGACAGTAACAATAATCAGGATGTTAGAGAGGATCATTGGTTGTGGTCTGCCCAACCTTCAGGACATCAGCAGAGTGATGAAGCACAGTGGCAACATTACAGCTGACTCCCTCAGTGTGTGACTCAGGGCCATTAAACCCAGGAGTAAAGACGGGATCTGCCTCAAATCATCATCATCCTGCAGTGAGCCGGGCTTCAGTTTGATACAGTTGTATGTGTGTGTATGTATATGTGTGTGTAAGTATGTGTATATATACACACACACACACACACACACGAGGAGGCAGTTGACGTCAGAAGCGGTGCAGAATCATGGCACTTCATATTTCTTTAGTGTGGTTCATATTTTCCGCACTGTACTGAAATCAATTGGGAAAGAGAGGGGGTGGTTTCCTACCCTCCTCCAAATATTCCATAGTGCAGTTTCTGCAGTGCTGAGCCCTGAGTAGGAACAACAGCAGCTCTATTCTCCCTGTTACAGCTCAGTGCATCATCTCCATGATTTTGAAGCTGTAACTTTAAGGTAGAAATATTACGCATTGTTACTCTAAGATGCTGTGACTGAGGAGGTTCACGGCGTGGTTCTGGAGGCAGGGTTAAAGCCGGAGCGCGGGCGGAAGGCGTCGGTCCTGAAAGCTCCTTTGAGGGAGGAATGTAACTGAGACATGCTTCCACAATAGTCTCCATTAACCTCAGCTTCATTAACATTCCGGGTGTGGAGGGTCCGAGACGGGGCGAGGGGGGGCTCCAGATCACAGAGAAACACCACGTCAGTTCACAGTGAACCACACAGACCCCACCCCCCAGACCCCGAGCTCTGAACACACACCGCCTGAGGAGCGTGCATCCTCAGCACCGTGAAACACTGCTGTGAGGATCTGATGGACCACAGCCTCCTCATAATCATCAGTGACGTCAGGGGCTAATGATGGGGCGTGAGTGTGTGTGTGTGTACTCACTCTAGCTAGATTAACTCCTCCTGGGACTTTGTAAGGGACGTATTTTCTGTAAATGTGTCCAACTCGAGAGCAGGGAATGTCCTCCATAGTCCCTCCGCACATCCACACCTGCAGGGAGCAGAACACACTGTAACACACAGCACCGCAGAACCGAGACCAGCACAGCAGTCACACACTAGTCCTATCTAGAATCCAATCCTTGAAAAAGACGTCCTCTAGAAGGACGCTCCGCACTGTGCTGATGTCCCTCAGTGCCAGTGTCCGCTTCACAGACGAGTCCCTCAGTAACACCACGCTGTGTCCCCCTCGGCCCGGAGAACGCATCAGTTCATTTCAGATCAGCCTGAGCCCAGAGAACCCACCTGCAGCCAACCGACCAAACCCTGTCTCTGTCCCTGTGCTCCAGTCCCACTCCGCTTCACCCACCCTTCAAGTGCAGCAGGAGACAAGCGTCAAGACTCCTCCCCGTCCTGGACACAAACCCCACTGGCCTGTACTGACCCTCACGGTCCCCCACTGTCCCCCAATGTCTCTCACTGTCTCCCACTGTCTGTCTCTGTCCTCCAACAGGTTCTGAAACCCGGAAGTTTTATTCTCAGCTGGAATCAAAGAGCACTCGGTTCTTCAGCAGGAACCGTGTTGGCACCGCTGTGAAGGGGAATGGGCCTTCACTGGAGAACACCAGGGTTCTAACCCTGAACAGAACATTTAAAGACCCAGAGCCGGGCCAGGGCTACTGTCCAGTGCCGGGGTCATGAGGAGCGTCTCAGCAGTGTCCTGCTCGAGTTGGATGACCTTCTCTCGGACATCTGTCTCCGTCCTGCGTCTCCTTCACTGACCCTCGCCATCTCCACGCTGTCGCCATGGCAACCCTGGTGTATAATTAGTGCATTGCTATGAAGAAATGGCCTTTATTTAACTGATACTGCACAGCACAGATATGCTAATAAATATGCAAATGAGCCCGCATATAAATAACAGTCTGTGTGTTGGGTGCAGCAGCAAATGCCTAGAGACTCCAACAAACACTGAGAGACTGGGTGAGTGTGTGAGAGAGAGACTGGGTTAATGTGTGAGACAGACAGGGTGAAAGTGTGAGAGTGACAGGGTGAGTGTGTGAGAGTGACAGGGTGAGTGTGTGTGAGAGATGGTGAATGTGTAAGAGTGACAGGGTGAGTGTGTGTGAGAGACAGAAAACTACAGTAAATATTTAACAATGTAAAATAAGTGAGGAGTGTGTTTAATGTGAAGCAGGAGGAAGACGACTCTGGGCTTTTGTATGAAACCAGACATCACAGCGCCCCCTACTCCATCAGTGAAGTATCACAGAGTCAAACACCTTAGCTCCAGATCTTTACCTTAAAGGAGATCTCATACTGCTCTCCTCCCCAGATCTCCAGCCCCGTGTCATATCCTCCCAGCTCCCAGAACCACTTCCTGTCCACCGCAAACAGACCTCCAGCCATCACAGGAGACCTGGAACACACAGAACCGGGACCGGGTCAGGATCAGAGTAACACACCACACACCAGCTCAAATCAACTGTAATGGAGAATTTTATGAGTGGAATGGATCTGGAATGGAAGCTGAATAAATGGAACGGGTCAGGAATCTTGTTGCTAATGTAAACGGGAACACATCTGGAACTGAATCGGGAACGTGTTCAGAACTGCATGTTGAATGTGTGTGGGAGTGTTTTTCTGAGCGTGTGGGATGGGGGGACGGGGTGATGTGCAGGTGAAGGGTGAGAGGGTGAATGTTTACTGGAATGGTTCGCTGGGGTCATCCTTCTGCAGCTCCGAAGGGATCGGGATCCGTTTATAATACATCTCCCAGTCGAACGCCCCCCGCATCGCGTCCCCAGCCTGCGTCTCATACCCGAAATTATCATGATCAATAACATCGATCATCGGGCACACGATCGACTTATGGTTCTGAGCGATCCGGTCTGAAACACACACACACACACACACACACACACACACACAGAGTGAGAGAGGCACAGGAACACAGCTGCATGCTCTCAAACACACACTGTCCACAGGACGCTGAGACAGTGGATTCGAGAGAGGGGACAGTGAGGGGACAGTGGAGCCGAGAGAGGAGACAGTGAGGGGGACAGTGGAGCCGAGAGAGGAGACAGTGAGGGGGACAGTGGAGCTGAGAGAGAGGACAGTGGAGTCGAGAGAGGAGACAGTGAGGGGACAGTGGAGCCGAGAGAGGGGACAGTGAGGGGACAGTGGAGCCGAGAGAGGGGACAGTGAAGCCGAGTGGGGGGACAGTGGAGTCGAGAGAGGAGACAGTGAGGGGACAGAGGAGCCGATAGAGGAGACAGTGAGGGGACAGTGGAGCCGATAGAGGGGACAGTGAGGGGACAGTGGAGCCGATAGAGGGGACAGTGAGGGGACAGTGGAGCCGAGAGAGGAGACAGTGAGGGGACAGTGGAGCCGAGAGAGGGGACAGTGAGGGGACAGTGGAGCCGAGAGAGGGGACAGTGAGGGGACAGTGGAGCCGAGAAAGGGGACAGTGGGTTGTAATGTCGACTCTTCATTGTAAACACAGAACTTATACTTAATATGTTAATGAGCCAATTAAAGACTCTAATTGTGCTTTTCCACTGTGTGGTGCCTGCTCTACTGGACTCTACTCCCCCCAGCTGGAGATTTTACAGATGGAGAGTTGGTGCTGGTCGTCTGCGTTGCGTGGCGTAGAGTGACGACTCTCTCTGGACAATCAGCGCTCTGCAAGGTTTACACAGTTTAGTCCCTACTCGACTCGCTCTGAACCACGAGAGAACAGCCACTAAACTAGAACCCGCTTCCAGAACCAGGACCTGATTCACCTGGTGGAGGAGGGGAAGAGACCAGTAGAGTCCAGTAGAATACAGTAGGGACCCTGCAGTGGAAAAAGTTTGTGTGTGTGTGTGTGTGTGTGTGTGTGTGTTACCAAGGAGTGGTGGTAGCCAGTTGACGTTAGCCTCGCAGTGGGAGTCCAGGAAGGTGATGACCTCTCCCCTCGCGGCAGCGGCTCCCAGAAGCCTGGTCCGAATTAACCCTTCACGTTTCTTAGTGCGCAGGATTCGAACCTTTGGCAGCCGCACCATGTAGTCCTCCAGAGACGCCTTTAGGTGATCTGTGACACAACACAGGGGCGGGGCATAATTAACATACACTGACTTCAGCCGCACCCACAACTCCTTTCGCCGCCCTTCAGCCGCACCCACAACTCCTTTTACAGACCTTCTGCAACTGGTCTACTGCTGTTTGAATGAGACAGTAGAGGCCATGTCGACCCCTACAGCTTGTGCAGTGTATTACAGTGAGTCAGGCTGAACACTACAGTGTTACTGAGAACTCTGGAGAACCTACACTTACTGTTTCAGTTCTAGACTCATCAACTCGGTGTTTCTCCTGGAACAAACACTGACCTTCAGAGAAACACTTTCTTAAGTTCCACTGAGGGACTGTATAGCTTCATCGCTGCAGCTTTAACTTGAACAAAAGCAGGACGGAGGACAGTCTGAGTGATGAGCGCGGGGCGCGGGGTGAAGGGCAGTAGTCTGTGATTAAACAGACGTCCTCGAGTCTTAATCTGAGTTCAGAGACAGGGTCAGAGTTCCGGATAAACCAAGACATCTATAATCCCCATCAAACCCCCCACTGTAATCCGGATTACACCCAGGAGCAGGAAAACCACCAGGAAAATGAAGAAGAATCCAATAGACCTTCACCAACACAGACCCTCTGTGGAACAGTGGAACTGTGTTCTCTGGAGTGATGGGGTTCCTCTGGTGTGTGGAACAGTGGAACTGTGTTCTCTGGAGTGATGGGGTTCCTCTGGTGTGTGGAACAGTGGAACTGTGTTCTCTGGAGTGATGGGGTTCCTCTGGTGTGTGGAACAGTGGAACTGTGTTCTCTGGAGTGATGGGGTTCCTCTGGTGTGTGGAACAGTGGAACTGTGTTCTCTGGAGTGATGGGGTTCCTCTCCTGTGTGGAACAGTGGAACTGTGTTCTCTGGAGTGATGGGGTTCCTCTGGTGTGTGGAACAGTGGAACTGTGTTCTCTGGAGTGATGGGGTTCCTCTGGTGTGTGGAACAGTGGAACTGTGTTCTCTGGAGTGATGGTGTTCCTCTGGTGTGTGGAACAGTGGAACTGTGTTCTCTGGAGTGATGGGGTTCCTCTGGTGTGTGGAACAGTGGAACTGTGTTCTCTGGAGTGATGGGGTTCCTCTGGTGTGTGGAACAGTGGAACTGTGTTCTCTGGAGTGATGGGGTTCCTCTGGTGTGTGAAACAGTGGAACTGTGTTCTCTGGAGTGATGGGGTTCCTCTGGTGTGTGGAACAGTGGAACTGTGTTCTCTGGAGTGATGGAGTTCCTCTGGTGTGTGGAACAGTGGAACTGTGTTCTCTGGAGCGATGGGGTTCCTCTGGTGTGTGGAACAGTGGAACTGTGTTCTCTGGAGTGATGGGGTTCCTCTGGTGTGTGGAACAGTGGAACTGTGTTCTCTGGAGTGATGGGGTTCCTCTGGTGTGTGGAACAGTGGAACTGTGTTCTCTGGAGTGATGGGGTTCCTCTGGTGTGTGGAACAGTGGAACTGTGTTCTCTGGAGTGATGGAGATCCTCTGGGATGAGTTGGAGTGGTGAGTTTGATCCAGAACTAATCCCCAACACCTGCCCCTGACCCTCACTGATGTAGATGAGGCTGAACTCCATCAGATCCTCACAGCTATGTTCCAGAAACAGTAAATGACTTCCCAAAATGGTCACAGCCATAAATAAATAATTCAGCGACTGCAAGGGTTTGGCTTTTGACACACTGTGTGTGTGTGTGTGTGTGTGTGTGTGTACCTCGGTCGCTGAAGTCGTCCACTAGTATAATCTCTGCTATCAGTTCCGGCGGTGACCTGTTGAGGACGCTGTGGACAGTTCTGAGGAGAGAAGACCAGCCTTCATTGTGGAAGGGGATGATGATGCTGGTGTTGGGAAGTCTCTCATTGTAGAGCTTTAATTTACAGCTGTATACACACACACACACACTAAATCAATTTACTTCCATTAATCAGACCAAAACGTTCTTTCTGAGATAGAGATGGAAATTCATCTGTCAAACGTGGAGTTCCACAGGGTTCAGTTTTAGGCCCAACTCTAATTCCCCTACACTCGTTGTGTCTGTTTCGCTGCGTTTAACCTCGTCTTTGCGCTCTCACATAAACGTGGGTCCAGCGCTGTGATTGGACAGACTCAGACGAGGGGCCGGGGCAATTCTAAAGTCTCTGCACTTGACAAGGCTCACACCTGCTCTGTGGGGGTCCTGAACGCAGAGGAACAGAGGGAAAGGGGGCAATTAAGTATGCAGAGCCACAGCTGGACTAGAGTGAGTGTAGGAAGAGGGAGGTGGTGTTAATATTATGGCTGATATTAAAGGTTTGATGAAGGTAAACGAGGTACAGTCTGTTTAAACACATCCTCGAGTCTCAGAGAGTCTCTAAATATATTTTCAATCATTTTCACCTGGAAATGTCTTGCTCTTGCTGCCTGTGTATTATTTGTTATAAAATAAACGATTTCAGAAATGACGTCTAGCTCTCCCTGAATATAAACAGAGAGAGGTGTGTGTGTGTGTAATAGCTGTTTCACATTAATAATACAGTGAAAGGATCTGCGAGGGTTAATCTCCCTGCAGAGGGATGTGGAGGGCGACTCTCGGCCAGAGATTAATCCTCACTAAATGCCGTGGAGAGCCTGTAAACAGCCACAGATCTGCGGGAGGTTAAGGTCTGAGCGACCTCTGATTGGTCCAGACGCTTGAGGATCAGAGTCTCGTCCAAAATCCTCTCCTCAGAGACTCGCGAGCCAAGAAAACCAGCGCCGGCTCCTTCATCCGGAGAAGATCTGAGAGAAATCCGAGAGTGATCTCCTCAGAGACTCCCTCCGCCCTCATTCCACTGGTCAGCCGTCTCCGAGTGTGGACAGCGAGAGAAAAAGAGCCGTTTAACAACAAGAGTCCAGTGCTTATCACAGGAACGTTCTAGAACAAGAAGCTTTGGATAAAACCGGAGTTTAGGAAAACAGAACATTCCAGAATTAACTTTAAACGAGTTACACTTCAAACGGTGAAAAGCATAAGTGTTCCATGTGGTTGCTATGGCATTTCACCAGCTGGTTGTTAGGACAGGACCGACTGCTCTTAGGAGGATATTAGATCACAGTAAACCAAAAAGTGGTTGCTATAGTATCTACTGTAGTTGCTATGAAGTTGATAGGAAATGAAAGGAAATGGTTCTATATAGAACCCTGAACATCTGAAGAACCTTGATGTGTGCGAGGTGAAGGGGGCGGGGCAGGTGTGTGCGAGGTGAAGGGGGCGGGGCAGGTGTGTGTGAGGTGAAGGGGGCGGGGCAGGTGTGTGCGAGGTGAAGGGGGCGGGGCAGGTGTGTGCGAAGTGAAGGGGGCGGGGCAGGTGTGTGCGAGGTGAAGGGGGCGGGGCAGGTGTGTGCGAGGTGAAGGGGGCGGGGCAGGTGTGTGCGAGGTGAAGGGGGCGGGGCAGGTGTGTGCGAGGTGAAGGGGGCGGGGCAGGTGTGTGCGAAGTGAAGGGGGCGGGGCAGGTGTGTGCGAAGTGAAGGGGGCGGGGCAGGTGTGTGCGAAGTGAAGGGGGCGGGGCAGGTGTGTGCGAAGTGAAGGGGGCGGGGCAGGTGTGTGCGAGGTGAAGGGGGCGGGGCTCACTTTGGGTGGCGGATGTCGGGCAGGGAGCGGTTGAGCGAGATTCTGTTGCTGACGAAAATATTAAAGCCGTTCTCTCTGTACGCCTGGTCGACACGATCAGAGTCCGTCAGCGGGAAGGGCCTCCCCTGCTCGCCGTTACCTGCACACACACACACACACACACACATCTATAAAGACACTTATCAGTAAAACTCTGTGAAAGTAACATTAAATCATCGCTGACCCTCTTTATTTGTTCACTTTAATTCAGTGTTTCTCTGAACTTTGCCTTTGATCTTCATTAAATCAGCGTGGTCCGAACTCACCGAGCCGAGCCGCGTCTCTCTTTATCGTTTCGTGGTCGTGCCAGTCTTTCCTCCTCTCCCCTCCATGAGCCCCTGGGGGTCTGGGCCCTCCATTCAGACCCTAACACACATCAATAACACGGTCATTACACAGCATTAATGCTAATAACACTTCAATAACACATCAGGGGCGGGATCTGAAGGGCTAAATTAACTTTTGACCACAACCACAGAAATTATACCCTTTAGTTTTCCTTAAATATTAATAAATCTACTTTAAAAAAAAAGCGTTTTTGGGACTGTGGGGTCACTTAGGGACACTTTATTTAATATGTTCATGTGTTTAATTCTGCACCATGTCATTATCAGACTTACTGCATCCGTGGAGGTAGAACACGTAACATACATTCTATTACACTATCCCGGCTGGTTGCCATGGTATTCCAGGTGGTTGCTAAAGTGATACTATTGTCATTAAGGTGCTGCTTGTCCTAAGTTTTGGTTTTCCAGGTGGTTTCACCACAATGAGATTTCTCAGCCACTGGAGCCTAGATTGGTAACAGCGCCCCCTGCTGGAGGTATTTCACACGTCCTCACACTCCCTCCTCCTGCTGTAGCAAGCTTTGTAAATGTAGTTTTAAATAATAAAAATGTAACGAAACGTGCAATTATTTTTTTACTGTACAACTTACATCGAAATGTCTTCTATCTGTGGCAGTGAACACACACGCGCGCGCACCCAGGGAGCAGTTGTGGGTCCAGTGCCTTGCTCAAGGGCCCCTCAGCTGTGGATGTTCTCCTCAGTCCTGGGGATCAATCCAGCAACCTTCTGGCACTAACCCCGGTCTCTAACCATTAGGCACCAACTGCCCCCCCCCCCCCCCGAGTCATTGACCGCCCCGTATTTAGACACTAACTGCTGTGTTGTGCAGTCGGAGCGAGGGCCAGATTCTCCACGGCTCCTAAAGATAGAACGCGCTTTTCACTTGTCAATGTTGTGTGTGTGTGTGTGTGTGTGTGTGTGTGCTGGTTGTCAGGTGGACTGAGTTGTATTTTTTTGAAGGGTGCTGTGATGGAAAAAGGTGGAGCAGAGGGAGCCTCGCAGCTCACAGCTGGAGGAAACCTGCTCTGAAACAGCCCCAGTGCCGTGGGCAGGTGTCTCACGTTCACAGAAGAAAGGGGTGTTTTACATCGTTACAGCAGAGGAGCACAGACATACAGCACTATCAGAGCCACAGGAATGATGGGAAATCACAGGAGCCAATCAACTCTCAGCTACAATCCCAAAGCCCCAAAGTCCAGACTTCAGAGTTCTACTGAACGTAGATCAGCTCAGAGAGAGAGAGAGAGTGTGTGTGTTGGGGTGGGGGATTACACACAGCCTCGTTTTCTAACCTCAATTCGGTCCAGCATTCGTTCCTCTCTAATCTCTCCATCAGCAGATTACAGACACAGAGGTGCTTTAAACTCACTTTACATCAGTCTGTTCAACCACAACACAACCAACTACCAACTACACCACCATCCACAACAACTCCAACCATAACAACAACCACAACTCCAACCATAACAACAACCACACCAAACACCACCATCCATAACACTAACAACTCCAAACACACCACCATCCACACCACCCACAACAACAACCACACCAAACACCACCATCCACAACACCACCACCCACAACAACTCCAACCATAACAACCAAACCAAACACCACCATCCACAACACCAACAACTCCAAACACACCACCACCACCCACAACAACTCCAACCATAACAACAACCACATCAATACCACTATCCACAACACCAACAACTCCAAACACACCACCACCCACAACAACTCCAAACACACCACCATCCACAACACTAACACCCACAACAACTCCAACCATAACAACCACACCAAACAACACCATCCACAACACCAAGAACTCCCAACACATCACCAACCACAACAACTCCAACCACAACACCAACCATAGCAACAACATCTCCAACCACAACAACTCCAACCACAACACCAACCATAGCAACAACATCTCCAACCACAACACCAACCCAGCAACAACACCAACCACACCAAACACAACACCAACCACAACAACAGCTACACCAAACACAACACCAACCACAACAACAGCCACACTAAACACAACATCAACAATAACCACACCAAACACAACATCAACAATAACCACACCAAACACCACCATCCACAACACCACCACCCACAACAACTCCAACCATAACAACCACACCAAACACCACCATCCACAACACCAACAACTTCAAACACACCACCACCACCCACAACAACTCCAACCATAACAACAACCACATCAATACCACTATCCACAACACCAACAACTCCAAACACATCACCACCCACAACAACTCCAAACACACCACCATCCACAACACTAACACCCACAACAACTCCAACCATAACAACCACACCAAACAACACCATCCACAACACCAAGAACTCCCAACACATCACCAACCACAACAACTCCAACCACAACACCAACCATAGCAACAACATCTCCAACCACAACACCAACCCAGCAACAACACCAACCACACCAAACACAACACCAACCACAACAACAGCCACACCAAACACAACACCAACCACAACAACAGCCACACTAAACACAACATCAACAATAACCACACCAAACACAACATCAACAATAACCACACCAAACACAACACCAACAACCACACCAAACACAACACCAACAACCACACCAAACACAACAACCACAGCAACAACTCAAAACACAACACCACCACCCATAACAACCACAAAAACAACACCAACCACAACACCACCACCATCCAAAACATCATCAACAACTCAAAACACAACACCAACACCACCAACAACCATAACAACAACCACAAAAACAACAACACCAACCACAACACCACCAACCACACCAAACACAACAACAACAACACCAAGCAAGAACCGTACTAACTACAACCAAAACTGACCTAACTACAGCCTGAAACCGTACTAACTACAGTCGGAACCATACTAACTGCAGCCGAAACCGTGCTAACTACAGACAAACCCGTACTAAGTACTGGCGGAGCCATATTAACTGCAGCCAGAACCATACTAACTGCAGCAGGAACCGCACTAACTACGTACAAACCTGTACTAACCACAGCAGGAAAAATACAAAGGACATTCTGAGAAGTAGAGGGCATTCACCGTGAGTACTGTTATGAGAATGTGTAGAGTGTAGTGTGTGTAGGGTGCAGGGTTGTTACCGGTCTGTGTGGGTCCAGAACCCTGGGGGAGTTGATAAAGTAGTGTAGTGTGTAACGTTTAGAGTGTGTAGAGTTTTTAAGGTGTAGTGTGTAGAGTGTAGGGTGTAGTGTGTGTAGGGTGCAGGGTTGTTACCGGTCTGTGAGGGTCCAGAACCCCGGGGGAGTTGATAAAGGCTCGGTCTCGGTACAATGACCACAGCCCCACGTTCGGGAAGAAGAACAGAACCAGAACCAGGAGTCCGGCGAGCTGCAGTAGCCTCTTCTCCTTCCTCCGCATGGTTCTCCTAGTTCTCCGAGTTCTCCTGGCTCCCCTGCTCCCCCTGGTTCTCCGAGTTCTCCGGGTTCTAGCGCTCCTATAAACACCCAAAAACTGCGCGCACACTTCCGCCGCTGGAGCGTACCATTCTCGCGGCGCGGGGGGAGCTCGCCCTCACATCGTCTCCGTTTAGTTCCGCGAGCACCGCCGACCCGCGACCCCCGTCCGCTCCGAAACACGCGCAGTGACACTTTAACAGAGAATAGTGCCTTAGTAACACGGTCTGAGCTCAAACAGCGCGAGGAGAGGAGTTTAACTCAGAACTGAGTCTCCCCCTCCTCTTTTTCTACTAAAATGGACGCGGCGGAAAAAAGTTGCCGTTGGGGAGGAACAGGTTGGAGCTTCAGGTGAAACACTGACCCGGACACACCGGGGGACACCAGACATTCATTAACATTAACTTCACTGAACTGAGAACTGCAGGAAAAATGGTACACTCAAAATAATAATAATAATACCAACAATAACTATATTAACATATTACTGCCAACAATAATAAATAAAAATGATAAAGATTTTTGGTTTTGTTCTATGTTTTATTTTTAAATTACTCTGTACTCTGCAGCTGAGAGAGAGGACAGTGAGGGGGACAGTGGAGCCGAGAGAGGGGACAGTGAGGGAACAGTGGAGCTGAGAGAGAGGACAGTGAGGGGACAGAGAGGGGACAGTGGAGCTGAGAGAGGGGACAGTGAGGGAACAGTGGAGCTGAGAGAGAGGACAGTGAGGGGACAGAGAGGGGACAGTGGAGCTGAGAGAGGGGACAGTGAGGGGGACAGTGGAGCCGAGAGAGGGGACAGTGAGGGAACAGTGGAGCTGAGAGAGGGGACAGTGAGGGGACAGTGGAGCTGAGAGAGAGGACAGTGAGGGGACAGAGAGGGGACAGTGGAGCTGAGAGAGGGGACAGTGAGGGCACAGTGGAGCTGAGAGAGGGGACAGTGAGGGGGACAGTGGAGCCGAGAGAGGGGACAGTGAGGGAACAGTGGAGCTGAGAGAGGGGACAGTGAGGGGACAGTGGAGCTGAGAGAGGGCACAGTGAGGGGACAGTGGAGCTGAGAGAGGGGACAGTGAGGGGGACAGTGGAGCTGAGAGAGGGGACAGTGAGGGGGACAGTGGAGCTGAGAGAGGGGACAGTGGAGCTGAGAGAGGGGACAGTGAGGGAACAGTGGAGCTGAGAGAGAGGACAGTGAGGGACAGTGGAGCCGAGAGAGGGGACAGTGAGGGAACAGTGGAGCTGAGAGAGGGGACAGTGAGGGGACAGTGGAGCTGAGAGAGGGGACAGTGAGGGGACAGTGGAGCTGAGAGAGGGGACAGTGAGGGGACAGTGGAGCCGAGAGAGGGGACAGTGAGGGACAGTGGAGCTGAGAGAGGGGACAGTGAAGAGACAGTGGAGCTGAGAGAGGGGACAGTGAGGGACAGTGGAGCTGAGAGAGGGGACAGTGAGGGACAGTGGAGCTGAGAGAGAGGACAGTGAGGGGACAGTGGAGCTGAGAGAGGGGACAGTGAGGAGACAGTGGAGCTGAGAGAGGGGACAGTGAGGAGACAGTGGAGCTGAGAGAGGGGACAGTGAGGGACAGTGGAGCTGAGAGAGAGGACAGTGAGGGGACAGTGGAGCTGAGAGAGAGGACAGTGAGGGACAGTGGAGCTGAGAGAGGGGACAGAGAGGGGACAGTGAAGCCGAGAGAGGGGACAGAGAGTGGACAGTGGAGCCGAGAGAGGGGACAGTGGAGGTGAGAGAGGGGACAGTGAGAGGACAGTGGAGCTGAGAGAGAGGACAGTGGAGTCGAGAGAGGAGACAGTGAGGGGACAGTGGAGCTGAGAGAGGGGACAGTGAGGAGACAGTGGAGCTGAGAGAGGGGACAGTGAGGGACAGTGGAGCTGAGAGAGGGGACAGTGAGGGACAGTGGAGCTGAGAGAGAGGACAGTGAGGGACAGTGGAGGTGAGAGAGGGGACAGTGAGGGGGACAGTGGAGCTGAGAGAGAGGACAGTGAGGGGACAGTGGAGCTGAGAGAGGGGACAGTGGAGGTGAGAGAGGGGACAGTGAGGGGGACAGTGGAGCTGAGAGAGGGGACAGTGGAGCTGAGAGAGGGGACAGTGAGGGGACAGTGGAGCCGAGAGAGGGGACAGTGAGGGGACAGTGGAGCCGAGAGAGGGGACAGTGAGGGGACAGTGGAGCCGAGAGAGGGGACAGTGAGGGGACAGTGGAGCCGAGAGAGGGGACAGTGAGGGGACAGTGGAGCCGAGAGAGGGGACAGTGAGGGGACAGTGGAGCCGAGAGAGGGGACAGTGAGGGGACAGTGGAGCCGAGAGAGGGGACAGTGAGGGGACAGTGGAGCCGAGAGAGGGGACAGTGAGGGGACAGTGGAGCCGAGAGAGGGGACAGTGAGGGGACAGTGGAGCTGAGAGAGGGGACAGTGAGGAGACAGTGGAGCTGAGAGAGGGGACAGTGAGGGACAGTGGAGCTGAGTGAGGGGACAGTGAGGGACAGTGGAGCTGAGAGAGAGGACAGTGAGGGACAGTGGAGCTGAGAGAGAGGACAGTGAGGGACAGTGGAGCTGAGAGAGGGGACAGTGAGGGACAGTGGAGCTGAGAGAGAGGACAGTGAGGGGACAGTGGAGCTGAGAGAGGGGACAGTGAGGGGACAGTGGAGCTGAGAGAGGGGACAGTGAGGAGACAGTGGAGCTGAGAGAGGGGACAGTGAGGGACAGTGGAGCTGAGAGAGAGGACAGTGAGGGGACAGTGGAGCTGAGAGAGGGGACAGTGAGGGGACAGTGGAGCTGAGAGAGGGGACAGTGAGGAGACAGTGGAGCTGAGAGAGGGGACAGTGAGGAGACAGTGGAGCTGAGAGAGGGGACAGTGAGGGACAGTGGAGCTGAGAGAGAGGACAGTGAGGGGACAGAGAGGGGACAGTGGAGCTGAGAGAGGGGACAGTGAGGGAACAGTGGAGCTGAGAGAGAGGACAGTGAGGGGACAGAGAGGGGACAGTGGAGCTGAGAGAGGGGACAGTGAGGGGGACAGTGGAGCCGAGAGAGGGGACAGTGAGGGAACAGTGGAGCTGAGAGAGGGGACAGTGAGGGGACAGAGAGGGGACAGTGGAGCTGAGAGAGGGGACAGTGAGGGAACAGTGGAGCTGAGAGAGAGGACAGTGAGGGGACAGAGAGGGGACAGTGGAGCTGAGAGAGGGGACAGTGAGGGGGACAGTGGAGCCGAGAGAGGGGACAGTGAGGGAACAGTGGAGCTGAGAGAGGGGACAGTGAGGGGACAGTGGAGCTGAGAGAGAGGACAGTGAGGGGACAGAGAGGGGACAGTGGAGCTGAGAGAGGGGACAGTGAGGGCACAGTGGAGCTGAGAGAGGGGACAGTGAGGGGGACAGTGGAGCCGAGAGAGGGGACAGTGAGGGAACAGTGGAGCTGAGAGAGGGGACAGTGAGGGGACAGTGGAGCTGAGAGAGGGCACAGTGAGGGGACAGTGGAGCTGAGAGAGGGGACAGTGAGGGGGACAGTGGAGCTGAGAGAGGGGACAGTGAGGGGGACAGTGGAGCTGAGAGAGGGGACAGTGGAGCTGAGAGAGGGGACAGTGAGGGAACAGTGGAGCTGAGAGAGAGGACAGTGAGGGACAGTGGAGCCGAGAGAGGGGACAGTGAGGGAACAGTGGAGCTGAGAGAGGGGACAGTGAGGGGACAGTGGAGCTGAGAGAGGGGACAGTGAGGGGACAGTGGAGCTGAGAGAGGGGACAGTGAGGGGACAGTGGAGCCGAGAGAGGGGACAGTGAGGGACAGTGGAGCTGAGAGAGGGGACAGTGAAGAGACAGTGGAGCTGAGAGAGGGGACAGTGAGGGACAGTGGAGCTGAGAGAGGGGACAGTGAGGGACAGTGGAGCTGAGAGAGAGGACAGTGAGGGGACAGTGGAGCTGAGAGAGGGGACAGTGAGGAGACAGTGGAGCTGAGAGAGGGGACAGTGAGGAGACAGTGGAGCTGAGAGAGGGGACAGTGAGGGACAGTGGAGCTGAGAGAGAGGACAGTGAGGGGACAGTGGAGCTGAGAGAGAGGACAGTGAGGGACAGTGGAGCTGAGAGAGGGGACAGAGAGGGGACAGTGAAGCCGAGAGAGGGGACAGAGAGTGGACAGTGGAGCCGAGAGAGGGGACAGTGGAGGTGAGAGAGGGGACAGTGAGAGGACAGTGGAGCTGAGAGAGAGGACAGTGGAGTCGAGAGAGGAGACAGTGAGGGGACAGTGGAGCTGAGAGAGGGGACAGTGAGGAGACAGTGGAGCTGAGAGAGGGGACAGTGAGGGACAGTGGAGCTGAGAGAGGGGACAGTGAGGGACAGTGGAGCTGAGAGAGAGGACAGTGAGGGACAGTGGAGGTGAGAGAGGGGACAGTGAGGGGGACAGTGGAGCTGAGAGAGAGGACAGTGAGGGGACAGTGGAGCTGAGAGAGGGGACAGTGGAGGTGAGAGAGGGGACAGTGAGGGGGACAGTGGAGCTGAGAGAGGGGACAGTGGAGCTGAGAGAGGGGACAGTGAGGGGACAGTGGAGCCGAGAGAGGGGACAGTGAGGGGACAGTGGAGCCGAGAGAGGGGACAGTGAGGGGACAGTGGAGCCGAGAGAGGGGACAGTGAGGGGACAGTGGAGCCGAGAGAGGGGACAGTGAGGGGACAGTGGAGCCGAGAGAGGGGACAGTGAGGGGACAGTGGAGCCGAGAGAGGGGACAGTGAGGGGACAGTGGAGCCGAGAGAGGGGACAGTGAGGGGACAGTGGAGCCGAGAGAGGGGACAGTGAGGGGACAGTGGAGCCGAGAGAGGGGACAGTGAGGGGACAGTGGAGCTGAGAGAGGGGACAGTGAGGAGACAGTGGAGCTGAGAGAGGGGACAGTGAGGGACAGTGGAGCTGAGTGAGGGGACAGTGAGGGACAGTGGAGCTGAGAGAGAGGACAGTGAGGGACAGTGGAGCTGAGAGAGAGGACAGTGAGGGACAGTGGAGCTGAGAGAGGGGACAGTGAGGGACAGTGGAGCTGAGAGAGAGGACAGTGAGGGGACAGTGGAGCTGAGAGAGGGGACAGTGAGGGGACAGTGGAGCTGAGAGAGGGGACAGTGAGGAGACAGTGGAGCTGAGAGAGGGGACAGTGAGGGACAGTGGAGCTGAGAGAGAGGACAGTGAGGGGACAGTGGAGCTGAGAGAGGGGACAGTGAGGGGACAGTGGAGCTGAGAGAGGGGACAGTGAGGAGACAGTGGAGCTGAGAGAGGGGACAGTGAGGAGACAGTGGAGCTGAGAGAGGGGACAGTGAGGGACAGTGGAGCTGAGAGAGGGGACAGTGAGGGGACAGTGGAGCTGAGAGAGGGGACAGTGGAGCTGAGAGAGAGGACAGTAAGGGGACAGTGGAGCTGAGAGAGGGGACAGTGAGGGGGACAGTGGAGCTGAGAGAGAGGACAGTAAGGGGACAGTGGAGCTGAGAGAGGGGACAGTGGAGCTGAGAGAGGGGACAGTGAGGGGACAGTGGAGCTGAGAGAGGGGACAGTGGAGCTGAGAGAGAGGACAGTAAGGGGACAGTGGAGCTGAGAGAGAGGACAGTGAGGGACAGTGGAGCTGAGAGAGGGGACAGTGGAGCCGAGAGAGGGGACAGTGGAGCTGAGAGAGGGGACAGTAAGGGGACAGTGGAGCTGAGAGAGAGGACAGTGAGGGACAGTGGAGCTGAGAGAGGGGACAGAGAGGGGACAGTGGAGCCGAGAGAGGGGACAGTGGAGCTGAGAGAGAGGACAGTAAGGGGACAGTGGAGCTGAGAGGACAGTGAGGGGACAGAGAGGGGACAGTGGAGCTGAGAGAGGGGACAGTGAGGGGACAGTGGAGCTGAGAGAGGGGACAGTGAGGGGACAGTGGAGCTGAGAGAGGGGACAGTGAGGGGACAGTGGAGCTGAGAGAGGGGACAGTGAGGGGACAGTGGAGCCGAGAGAGGGGACAGTGAGGGACAGTGGAGCTGAGAGAGGGGACAGTGAGGAGACAGTGGAGCTGAGAGAGGGGACAGTGAGGGACAGTGGAGCTGAGAGAGGGGACAGTGAGGGACAGTGGAGCTGAGAGAGAGGACAGTGAGGGGACAGTGGAGCTGAGAGAGGGGACAGTGAGGGGACAGTGGAGCTGAGAGAGGGGACAGTGAGGAGACAGTGGAGCTGAGAGAGGGGACAGTGAGGAGACAGTGGAGCTGAGAGAGGGGACAGTGAGGGACAGTGGAGCTGAGAGAGAGGACAGTGAGGGGACAGTGGAGCTGAGAGAGAGGACAGTGAGGGACAGTGGAGCTGAGAGAGGGGACAGAGAGGGGACAGTGGAGCCGAGAGAGGGGACAGAGAGTGGACAGTGGAGCCGAGAGAGGGGACAGTGGAGGTGAGAGAGGGGACAGTGAGAGGACAGTGGAGCTGAGAGAGTGGACAGTGAGGGGACAGTGGAGCTGAGAGAGGGGACAGTGGAGCTGAGAGAGGATTACAGTGAGGGGACAGTGGAGCCGAGAGAGGGGACAGTGAGGGGACAGTGGAGCCGAGAGAGGGGACAGTGAGGGGACAGTGGAGCCGAGAGAGGGGACAGTGAGGGGACAGTGGAGCCGAGAGAGGGGACAGTGAGGGGACAGTGGAGCCGAGAGAGGGGTCAGAGAGGGGACAGTGGAGCCGAGAGAGGGGACAGTGAGGGGACAGTGGAGCTGAGAGAGGGGACCGAGAGGGGACAGTGGAGCTGAGAGAGGATTACAGTGAGGGGACAGTGGAGCCGAGAGAGGGGACAGTGAGGGGACAGTGGAGCCGAGAGAGGGGACAGTGAGGGGACAGTGGAGCCGAGAGAGGGGACAGTGAGGGGACAGTGGAGCCGAGAGAGGGGACAGTGAGGGGACAGTGGAGCCGAGAGAGGGGTCAGAGAGGGGACAGTGGAGCCGAGAGAGGGGACAGTGAGGGGACAGTGGAGCCGAGAGAGGGGTCAGAGAGGGGACAGTGGAGCCGAGAGAGGGGACAGTGAGGGGACAGTGGAGCCGAGAGAGGGGACAGTGAGGGGACAGTGGAGCCGAGAGAGGGGTCAGAGAGGGGACAGTGGAGCCGAGAGAGGGGTCAGAGAGGGGACAGTGGAGCCGAGAGAGGGGACAGTGAGGGGACAGTGGAGCTGAGAGAGGGGACCGAGAGGGGACAGTGGAGCCGAGAGAGGGGACAGTGAGGGGACAGTGGAGCTGAGAGAGGGGACAGAGAGGGGACAGTGGAGCTGAGAGAGGGGACAGGTAGGTGGTTGTAATGTAATGGCTGGTGTGTGTGAGAGAGATGGTGGGTCAGATATTAGTTGTATTTCTGAACTGAGACAGAGTTGAACAAAGAACAAAGATTAATGACTCACCTGTGAACAAAGTACACCTGGCTACCTTTAACACACCTGTCACACATCCTATTTACCTTCACAGTTACACCCTGACGCACATACACATACCACTGACACACACACACACAAACACAGACATAGATACATACACAAACCGCCTCCCCCCCAATGTAATCATCTCACATCAGCACCTGCCATCAACCCTCACAGCAGTGTTCCAGAGTCAGGACTGTTCTGTGTATTTATAAAAATAAAAACTTTAATTTTGAAATGTCTTTAATATTAGTTTGTGTGGAGCACCGCTGCCTCCCAGCGGCCACAGCGCGGTACTGCAGCTCACCGAGGAGAATAACGCCGTCATTTCTTTTTACAAACAGCACAAATTTACCTTGTTTTTGAAGCGATGCTGAGAGCGAGGGTTTGTTCCAAAAAGGAGGATTCACAGCACTTCCTCTGACGGAATAAGACTACAGTCTGTTTCCAGAAAAGTCCCTGGTCTGTGGGGATTCTCCTGAAATCTTATTTAGCGACAAATCCCAAAGAACAGATTTCCAGTGTTGTCTCGGAATAATTCTAGTTTTTTATCTAAAAATGACCACATTTAGTGGATGACTGGGTTTGTTTTCAGAGCCTTTGTCAGTCACAGGACATTAAGGTGCTTTTCCACTGTCCGGCTCCTAGGCAACATCAACAACCGCAAAATCCTCTTCACCGTGGTCCACACACTCATTAACTCACACACACCAATGGCCCCTGAATTAGTAACAACTGGGAGATGTAATGTATTCCCGCCTTGCGCCCAATGATTCCAGGTAGGCTCTGGACCCACTGCGACCCTGAATTGGATAAGGGTTACAGATAATGAATGAATGAATGAATGAATTCAGAGTGATTAGTGCATCTACATCCAACAATGAGTCTGTACCCTCTCCATCACCTCATAAAGACTCTTTAGTTAGTGTTCACTACTGTAAACAGTGACATTTTAATTGACACAGTCAATCATTTCAAACACTCCACCTGCAGTCTCCACACACTACCAACCAAACTTATACAGAGTGTGTTTCACACTGTGGCACCAGACCTACTCCACATTGTTAACACCTCGGCGGTCTTTCTGAGCTCACTAAAGACTGCAGCTGTAAATCCTCTTCTAAAAAAGGAAAACGTAGAATCATCTCTGATAAATAACTACAGACCAATTTCTAATTGACCGTTCATTGGCAAAATCATTGAGAAAATAGTTTTCAGTCAAATCACTAGTTACTTGTCCATACACAGCAGCCTAGACATATTCCAGTCTGGGTTCAGGTCTAATCACAGCACTGAGACCGCTCTAATCAAGGTCATTAATGACATTTGCTTAAATTCAGAGGATGGAAAAGTATCTCTTCTATTACTTTTTGACCTTAGTGCTGCCTTTGATACCACTGACCATAAGATTCTTGGGTTGGACTCTCAGGAACAGCCCTAAAGTGGTTCAGTTCATACCTGGAAGGCAGGAACTACTTTCTATTTATGGAAATAGAAAATTATATGTTAAAGAACACGCCAGTGACCCGTGGAGTCCCCCAGGGTTCTATTCTTTGTCCACTACTATTTAATATGTTCATGCTTCCTCTTGGCCAGATTCTACAGGACTATGGGCTGTTCCTATCACAGCTGTGCAGATGATACTCAGATTTACATAGTGCTGTCCCCAAACGACTCTGGTCTTGACTCATTGTGTAAGTGCCTTGAACACATCACTAATTGGACGGGACACAATTTTCTGCAGCTGAATAAAGATAAAACTGAGATTATATTATTTGGGAACAGCAGTGAGACACAGATTGGCTGCGTATCTGGACTCGAGGGCCTTCAAATCTAAAGAACTGACTCACAACCTTGGTGTATTAATGGACTCAGATCAGTTTTAGTCTCATATTAAAGCAATTACTAGATCAGAATTTTACCATCTTAAGAACATCAGTAAGATCAGAGATTTTCTGACGAAACCATTAGAAGAGCCCCGACCTTAGACTCTTTTAAATCAACACTGAAACGTTCCTGTTTGATTATGTTTCTAATGAAGATTTCTTTTTGATTTAATTATTAAATCAGGCTCTGTCTGTGACAACACAAACAACAACCCCATAACAACAACACCATAACAACACAAACAACAACCCCATAACAACACAAACAACAACACCATAACAACACAAACAACAACCCTATAACAACACAAACAACAACAACAAACAACAACACCATAACAACAATAAACAACAACAACAAACAACACAAACAACAACCCCATAACAACACAAACAACAACCCCATAACACCACAAACAACAACCCCATAACACCACAAACAACAACCCCATAACACCACAAACAACAACCCCATAACAACAACACCATAACAACACAAACAACAACCCCATAACACCACAAACAACAACCCCATAACAACACAAACAACAACAACAAACAACAACCCCATAACAACAACAAACAACAACACCATAACAACAACAAACAACAACACCATAACAACAACACCATAACAACACAAACAACAACCCCATAACAACAACAAACAACAACACCATAACAACAACAAACAACAACACCATAACAACAACAAACAACAACCCCATAACAACAACACCATAACAACACAAACAACAACCCCATAACAACACAAACAACAACCCCATAACACCACAAACAACAACCCCATAACAACACAAACAACAACAACAAACAACAACACCATAACAACAACAAACAACAACACCATAACAACAACAAACAACAACACCATAACAACAAGCAACACAAACATCAAAACCATAACAACAACAAACAACAACACCATAACAACAACAAGGAACACAAACATCAAAACAATAACAACAACAAACAACATAAACAACAACACCATGACAACAACAAACAACACAAACATCAAAACCATAACAACAACACCATACTAACAACAAACAACATAAACACTGGTTAATTAGTTCTGGTTTATTGGACTTAGTAGCAAACTTTGTTTATTATTTTCACATTGTTTCTATAAAGTGCAGCTCCATCCAGGCCACTAGATGTCAGTATTTTGACTGATTGCTCCTTTAAGACTAATCTTTACAGCATTGGTTCATTTGCTTCACTATCTTCGTTATTTTCACTTCTAGTCTGTGCTGGGGTGTGGACAGAAACTTTAATGTCCATTTCAGCCAAACAGAGTGATGGGTTTTCCTCAATGGCCGCTGGACCCCTGGTCTCTGCCAACCCTTCTGGACCCTCACCACCCAGCGTCCTGCAGTTTAGGATCAGAGGGGGCAGCGGGATGCTGCGCGCCAGTTCCTCCATGTGCCTCGCGAACTCCATCGTCTTAAACTGAGTCACCTGCAAAAACACAAGGTTTAGTGAGGGATGATGATTTGTCGGCTGGAGTTGAGGGACAATGATTGGTCAGGGTTTTAGTGAGGGATGATGATTGGTCGGGGTTTAGTGAGGGATGATGATTGGTCGGGGTTTATTGAGGGATGATGATTGGTCAAGGGTTTAGTGAGGGATGATGATTGGTCGGGGGTTTAGTGAGGGATGATGATTGGTCGGGGGTTTAGTGAGGGATGATGGTTGGTCGGGGGTTTAGTGAGGGATGATGATTGGTCGGGGGTTTAGTGAGGGATGATGATTGGTCTGGGGTTTAGTGAGGGATGATGATTGGTCAGGGGTTTAGTGAGGGATGATGATTGGTCAGGGGTTTAGTGAGGGATGATGATTGGTCGGATGTTCTGTGTTATCTCTCTGACCTTGGCGAACTCCGCGGTTTTGGTGGAGGTGATTATTGGGATGCGTTTGGCAACCTCCAGGGCCTTCTGCAGTTTCTCGGGCCCCTCCTCGGTGAAGAACGCGTCCAGGGCCTGCTGGGTTTTGCGCAGGTGTGAACTGACAAGGCAGAGTCGTGTGGAGTTCAGGACCATGGTGATGGAGAAGGACACCAGGCAGATGACCACGAAATACAGCCCCAGTCCACTGTGAGTGTATCTCACCCTCAGAGTCACAGTGAAGTTCTGGACACCGGACGAGGTCCAAGACACACAGGTGTACCTCCCTCGATCTTCAAACCCCACCGAGCTGATGTTCAGTCCGTCCCTCTCCACTGTCCACAGGCTCCCTGCGCAGGACACACAGAGAATGGTCAGTTCGCCGGGATTACAATTCACCACAGGTGACGCTATCAGCACAGCACTGACAACATCCTGCTGCTGAAACACTGTCACCACCCAAAAATCCATCTGTCTCACTGTCTATATCTGTCTCTTTATTATCTGTCTGTCTGTCTCTCTGCTATTTATGTCTGTCTCTCTAGTATGTGTCTGTCTGTCTGCTATTTATGTCTGTCTCCATATTATCTGACTGTCTGCCTCTCAATATATCTGTATTTCTGTCTGTCAGTCTGTCTGTTGTTTATCTGTCTGTCTGTTTGTGTATGTCTCTTGGTCTGTCACTCACTCACTCACTCATCATTCACTGTTAGGAAATGTTCCACAAGGCGGCGCTATTGTGTTTTTCATCATTGACATAATTGTTGAAGTTTACTCTTGTGCCTTTTTTTCTGTGCTTCTTATTTTTAATAATCCTTTATTTTTATTTGTAATGATCCGTTGTGTTTTGTGTTTTATATTTGTTTAATTTTCTGTTGATGGTTTTCTACAAGATTCACTAAAATGCAAATAAATCTCTACAACGTTACATGCTACAAGCAAAGCATCTGAGGAGCTTCTGTTTTTTTTAACACGTTATAATATGTTTTATAGTGGACTCACTCTCAGTGTAATGTCATTTCATTCCTACCCTTCTACAGAAGTTGCATAGTGCAGTTTCTGCAGTGCTGTGCCTGGAATAGCAACGACAGAGGCTCTGTTCTCACTTACACAGCTCTGTGGAGCATCACAATGACTTTGAAGCTGTTGTTTTAACATAAAAATATTACCTAGTGTTACTTTAAAATTTAGTGAGAAGTGACGGTCAATGAAATAGAAACCAAATTGTCACAAGAGTGAAACCAGAGGAGAACCGCGGTATGGACTAGATATGAGACCTGGGTGTTCTCTGTGTAGAACGTTCTCTCCTCGGGAGTTGAACCACTGACAGTGATCAGGAACTCCAGAGACATTACAGTGAATAAACACACTGCTGCCCTCCAGAACCGTGACATCTCCGTCCAGAACACTGTTCCTCCTCTCAGACGCTTCACTGTACACCTGCACAGGACACAACAGAGCAACACATCAAACAGACATCAAACACATTCACTGCAACAACAAACACTACAGAAACACATCAAACAGACATCAAACACTTTCATTACAACAAACACTACAATTACACTACAATAACACCCCAGAAACCTTCACTACAATAACAAACAATACAGTAACACATCAAACAGAAATCAAACACCTTCACTACAACAACAAACAAAACAGTAACACATCATACAGACATCAAACACCTTCACTGCAACATCAAACACTACAGCAACACACCAAGAAGCCAGCAAACACCTTCACTATAACAACAAACAAAACAATAACACATCAAACAGACATCAAATACCTTCACTGCAACAACAAACGCTACAGTAACTCATCAAACATAAACATTTGCATCAGCTCACATTCCTTTGGAGATACCAGTGTTAGTTTCGACAGAGAAGGAATTCAAAACTGATTGACATCTTGTCAGAAGTTCATCTTTTGAAGATAAAAAGTAAATGCTAATAATGAATAAGTATAACTGTAGTAAATACAGAGTAAATTGTCTTTTTGTCCTTCTCTCTTGCCATACCTGAGGGAGGGTGTTGACAGGGAGGATGACAGACCAGATTTGGAGAACAATGATCCAGAACATTGTGGAGAACCATAAAGAACTGCGTGTCCACTCTCTGTAGTCACTCAGAGAACAGCATCATCTGTTTAGCTCCTGCGCAAACCTGAACACCACAGAGATATATAATTTATACATCAACACTGAGAGCAGAGTAATCACAGGAAACAGTGGACTAACACTGTACACAACAAACACTCAACACTGTATACAATAAACACTAAACACTGTACACAATACACACTCAACACTGTACACAATAAACACAACACAACAAGCACTAAACAATGTACACTATAAACACTAAACACTGTACACAACAAACACTCAACACTGTACACAATAAACACAACACAACAAGCACTAAACAATGTACACTATAAACACTAAATGCTGTACACAACAAACACTAAACGCTCTACACAAAAAACACTCAACATTGTACACAATACACACTCAACACTGTACACAACCAACACTAAACACTGTACACAACAAACACTAAACACTGTACACAACAAACACAAAACACTGTACAAAACAAACACTCAACACTGTACACAATACACACTCAATATTGTACACAACCAACACTAAACACTGCACACAACAAACACTCAACACTGTACACAATATACACTAAACACTGTACATAATACACATTCAACACTGTATAAAATAAACACTAATCACTGTACACACTAAACACTGCACACAACAAACACTCAACACTGTATACAATAAACACTAAACACTGTACACAATACACACTAAACACTGTACACAATATACACTAAACACTGTACACAATACACACTCAACACTGTACACAATATATACTAAACACTGTACACAACAAACACTCAACACTGCATACAATAAACACTAAACAGTGTACACAATAAACACTAAACACTGTACACAACAAACAATAAACACTACACAACAAGCATTAAACAATGTACACTATAAACACTAAACAGTGTAAACAACAAACACTAAACGCTGTACACAACAAACACTAAACACTGTACACAATACACACTCAACACTGTACACAACCAACACTAAACACTGTACACAACAAACAATAAACATTGTACACAACAAATACTCAACACTGTACACAATAAACACCCAACACTGTACACAATACACACTCAACACTGTACACAAAAAACATTCAACACTGTACACAACAAACACTAAACACTGCACAATAATCACTCAACACTGTACACAACAAACAATAAACACTACACAACAAGCACTCAACATTGTAAATGATTAAAACTCAACACAGTACACAACAAACACAGCACTATACACAATAAACACAGAGCACTGTAAACAACAAACACTCAACATTGTAAACATTTTAAAATCCCTTTAAACATAGCAAAGACTCTGAGGGTGAATTAAAAGCATTTATCTTCAGAATAAGCACAGACCTTCACACGGAGTATATCTCACACAGAGTTTCCTGGTTTAAGAAACCTGTTCCTGTCAGACCTGCTCAACACCGGCACTCTCACAGGCCACGCCCACCTGCTCCAGGACACACCTTCACTCTCACAGGCCACACCCACATGCTCCAGGACACACCTGCACTCTCACAGGACATGCCCCCTATGTTGTACTTGTTGATATAGTCTGTGGATTATTTTGGGGTCAAACATGAATGTGACTGTAGGACCACCCACATGTGAGATCAGGGTGGGGCGATTTCTCACTCAACAATGTACACTATAAACACTCAACACTGTACACAACTAACACTAAACACTGTACACAATAAACACTCAACATTGTACATAATACACACTCAACACTGTACACAACAAACACTCAACACTGTACACAATATACACTAAACACTGTACACAATACACACTAAACACTGCACACAACAAACTCTCAACACTGTACACAATACACACTCAACACTGTATACAACAAACACTCAACACTGTACACAATATACACTAAACACTGTACACAATACACACTAAACACTGCACACAACAAACACTCAACACTGTACACAATACACACTCAACACTGTACACAATACACACTAAATACTGCACACAACAAACACTCAACACTGTATACAATAAACACTAAACACTGTACACAATACACACTCAACACTGTACACAATATACACTAAACACTGTACACAACAAACACTCAACACTGTAAACAATAAACACTGTACACAATATACACTAAACACTGTACACAATACACACTAAACACTGCACACAACAAACACTCAACACTGTACACAATACACACTCAACACTGTACACAATACACACTAAATACTGCACACAACAAACACTCAACACTGTATACAA